>NW_022756106.1:1443931-1511876 GCF_011630105.1 Anneissia japonica
CATATATATATCTATCTCTCAGGGGCCTCGCCAGCTATAATAAATGACCGCCACGCTTAGGAAAAATAAGCAAAGATTGCACCATGCTTAAAATGTTAGCGCCGTAGTATCCGACACCATACGTAGTACCAAAAATGTATTCACCTTTTAAAATTTTGTGCAACACACTCTGAAGTTTTTGGACATTTTCTGAAATTCCGCCACTCTTTAAAAAAATCCTGGCGAGAGGGCTAATGGCTAACACGAGTTAGAAGACAATTTTGTGAAAGCCTATTTAGCCTGACTTGTTCTCAATTCAATACAGTTAACATCAAACCATGAATTTGATCCATTAGTGCACATCTGTATTTTGATTTATTTAGTCCTGTGTAATGTATATCAGTTTTTTGGTACTGTAAGTAAAGGGTATTAATGCCTTTTGTAGGAACGTTAATTCAGTACTTTACCTGTACATATTATGCAAATGTTTATTCACGTTACAATCTCCTTCTAATGAAGATGAAGCAATAACATTGTTTGAAGGGCAAACTCAGTTTTTTTAACATTAAATCATTGCTCCTGGCTTATGTATTGTTGTAGTAATTGTTGCAAGGGACGGATGTTGTTACATTGTGCATTTTGCAACTCAATGTGAACACTAGAAAATTCATGCGCTCAGTTGAGTAGCGGAGGTTGTTTATTCAGTTTTCAAGACCTGGAGATCAAAAGGTTCAAACGCCTTGTGCATTTTCCTGTCTCTTTACACCCAATAGATAAATAGGTACCTGATAGGCTTGAAGTCTTTGGCATTGATTACTGGCTTGAATATGAATATATGTGTTTAATGCAATGACCGGGGTAATAATGTCAATTACAATAATGCAAGCAATATCAATACAAAATAAATATATAATGATAATATTATTTTTCAGTTCCAGGGAGCAAAGCACATTGTATGCCCTCGAGACATCAGACAGCTGTACTCCTTAAACAAGGTTGGCGTCGTCTATAGAAACCTGATCCCTGATTCATGGAGAAATGTTTAAACAATAATTTAAGTATGCATAAAAGATAATACATTTTATAATATTATGTCTCATCTGAACTACTGTACAATATAGCCAAATCTTAATATAATATTTCAAATATTTCAGTGTTAGGATTTTATGACCAACGGATGAGTATGATGATGCTGATGATGAATACGATGCTAAGATCCAGGTGATGAAAATGATGCTACTACTAATGATGTTAATAATAAAGATGATGATGATGATTATGATAAAGATTATGATTAGATGACAAAGATCATGATGGTGATAATGATAAAGATTTTGATGATGATAATATTGATAAAGATCATGATAATGATAACAATTTTGTTGATGATGATCATGTTTATGAAGAGATAACAAAGACCTTGATGATGAAGATGATGATGATATTGGTGCAGAACTAGATGACAATGACCCTGTCCATTTACGGTAAATGAAATCTGTCTCTTATACACATCTAGATGTGTATAAGAGACAGTATATATATGATTCATCATCCTATCAATAAACACACACACAGTGCAATTGAAGCATATGGTTTAATAACAAGTTTTTATTTTTTTATACAATGTAATGATGAATCCTATAATTGCGCATTTTACGAAAAACAATTACCTATTCTTTTGTCTCTGATGTGTATTCTAGCAGAGATATTAGTATCAACAGCTGTATGTAAAGGATGGGTTACATGAATGATAATCATATTAAATTGCATTGAAATGAGAATGACTTCCAATGACTCTGAATCTACCAGCTGTTAAATTTACCTTATTTTTCTCAGCATGTATATATACATATACATACATATATATACATTATATGGCCGCTTGCTGTTTTATGGGTTTTTCCCATTTGCCTTTCAAACTTATATATATTTTTTAAGAATCTCTATTGAGATCCAGCGCCGGCATTGATGCACGGTAGAGATTGCATCTTTAGATCTCCGATCTTGTTCACAAATTCACGGACTAGTGCTGTCTCGTAAGAATTTTGTAGGACGCGTTAAGAATGACAAAATATTCTCTGTATCTACTGGAACCGAGCCGCATAGCTTGTATTCCACTATTTGCATTCACACCTGGGCTGTGTATATATATATTGCCTTGGTTTGGCTCTGTATTATTAGTGGTCGTGGGACTAGTTTGGGCCCTACCTAAGCTGGTCGAACGTTTCGTTTGGGTCTGTACCCTAGCTGCACTGATGAGGCCTGGAAGGCCGAAACGGATCCGTCTGCAGATATTGGGATTCCTTGCAGTGGATGCTTAGTTTATTTTGTCATTCTTATCGGATTTTCTCTACTGTTCCGTTTTAATTTTAATTTTAAATTGTTTTGCATTATATGGCCGTTTGCTGTTTTATGGGTTTTTCCCATTTGCCTCTATATTTCATAGTGTGGTATTAATTATTCAATATTACATTACTTGGACAGTTTAATGTGGAAATATTCAAAAGTACTGGTATAAATAGAATACTAGACCCGGTTAATGAATTTTTATATTTTATTTGTATTTGTTGAGTGCCATACCAGATAATAGGTAGTTATCGCCGCACAACTACTTAACTTTAACGTTAGTACACAACATGCAACGCGATAGCACCGTCCCTTTGGTAAAGAAATCAAATTATGCATGCACTAATGTACGTCGAGTGCGTAAAATCCTGAAATTAACATACTGTACTCCACAGCGCAAGATGAAGAAATTATGACGTCATCCGTTAACGCTGTGCGGCGAAAACTACCTAATAATTAATGACTACAAATAATTTTGTATGGTATACATGACACTGAATGAATATTAAATAGTGGTAGGACAAGAAGCTATAACCTGCAGTCATTGAAATTTATATGGACATGGTTTGTGCTACCTGGCAGTTGTAGAGAGGTGCTTATAGTAGCTTTATGTTCACAGCGCTCCACAAAGACATCGGCTGAAATGAACCACAGCAGCAGGGTAACCCCTTACTTTTTCAAAAGACGCAGTGTTTTCTTTAAATTGCACATGAATTAGAAGTGTACACTGGTCCTCCATTTTATATGCTTATCTAAACTGAGCCACTCTTCTTAAGTACTTTTACCTGTTGAGTTTGTAAATAGCAGTTTGATGTGAGTCTTGATTAACTGAGCAATGGTTCGATCTAAGAACTTGGTGCGGGTGCTGAAAATATTATAAGACAAAAAATCATATAGGTCAATGACATAGTTATTGAAGATGCAAACAACAGCAATATACAAGATGGAAAAGCTCTTACTAAATGCTCTTTCTGATAGTCAACAAACTGCATTTAACCTGTACACTTTTAATAAAGTAATTTTTTCTCTTGCCAGGCTTAATTTACCTAATTTTGTATCATAATTTATACCTCAAATTTATACCGTACCTTCTTTAATTTTCTTTATTTTTGCTGTTCAACTTTTTGTGTGCTGTTTTAAAGTTTCAAGGCCCCAGGGAAGAACAGCCATTGGCTGAGTCTGGGCCACACGTGTATAAATAAAGTTTATTATTTATTATTATTATATTATTATTATTATTCATCCATGGTGTTTATTTCTGCAGGAGGCTACAAATAGGATGACATGATATTTGATCTTAAAAATAATGAGGAGGATCACTAGATAGTAATGAATATACAGTTATCTGGTGAGGAATAAAGGTATAAAAGGTTAAAGAAATCCCGACTCTTGGGACATTTATGAACGCATGATAACATAAAACGGATTAACATCAATACATTTATCAGGTGATTGGCATTGGCTAAAATGGTAAAATACCACTACTTTTGGGTATTTGTGAATGCATGTAAAAAGTATGAAAGAAACAGATATGTATGAAATTAACAATCAAATAGAGTTTCTGTGTTACCTAAGCCTAGGAATTAACCAATCAAAGAGAATAAACATTTAATGAGATTAAACAAATAAATAGAGTATAGTTGTTAATATTATAAATCTAGGAATAATCTGAACAAATACAAAAAAATATGTATTGAAGCTCCTTAAGTTGAGTTTTGGTATAAATCCCTGAATTATTAATCCTTAGGTGCCAATCTTCATGAGCTAATAAGATTAATTTTGAGCCCACATTTTTATGTCTATCACAATTGAAAAGTAAACATTCTACCATTTTTATGATAAAGATCAACCTTGTTAAATTCTTTTACAAGATAATTTTTACAGAGAGAAAAAATCCTTGTCTTGCATGAATAAAGTTTTACAACTATGCAAGTCAGAATAATGAGTTAATACTGCTAGATATTCAAATGAGCTCCATGGATAATCAAATATAAATCTGATTTCTCAGCATAAATTTTTAAGATGTGCGTATATTTCGATCAATATTATAGCAGCACAAAACAAGCATACTGTATAATTCAATATGAATTGAAAAACGTAATTCAATATTCAAATATGATTTGATTATAATACGGAGGTCCTAGAGGGTTGATGCATGTTCTGTTTTTGCGCCTGAAACTATGAAATAGATTTATGACAATTTTAGAAGGTTACCTTAAAACCTGAGGCCCAGACTTGAGACATCTTTATTTATAAATGTTGAAGGCAGACTCTGAGGAGTCGACACTTCGTGAGCATTCCCTCAGAAAGAATTAGTGCGATGTAAGTGCTGGTTAATTGATTTGACAGAAGGTGACTGATCTATTAAACTTGCTCTCTGTATTTATACCTTTGTATTAAATTCCGGATTTTTCTGATATTGAATTATATATCGGCCAACAAGTCTTATAAGAATATGTAGCAGTATAAATTATAAAAAACATTGCTAAAATAAAACAATCCTTCAAAATCTCCGGAGCTAAAATTTGGAACAAAATACCAATTGAAATGCAAAAAACCACGTCAACTCTAGATTTTAAAAAATCCTAAAAGGAAAAATATTTTTAAAATAGTTTTTCAATCCTTTTTACATTATATCTTGAAATTATTATTGTACTGTTAATTTCTTAGATATTTTTAGTAATACTTTCTCAAAGTTTTATCCAGAACTCTAAATTTTAAAATCTTAAAGGAAAATTACTTTTTAATTACGTCTTGATTCTTTTTATACTTTATTTATTATTGTACACTGTATATTACCTACAATATGTCTATTATCTCTTTCATTTGTAGTTGTAAGCTTTCTTCATTGAATATGATTTTATCCTGGTTAAATAAATTACAAATAAAAAAATAAAATAATGATCTGTATCCTGGGAGGGAGACATTCCAGTTGTGATAAGTAAGCAGAGATCTTTAGCATGCACATTCAGTGGCAGATCCAGGAATTCTAAATAGAGGGGGGGAGGGCCCAGGGAAGGACTTGCACAGATGAAATATACACCGCCTCAGGCCCGCCATGGTTGGGGCTGAGGCAAGAAAATGTACACCTCGATGGCCGGAAATAGCAGACTTAACTTGATTAAAACTTGGCATTTTCCCCCATTTTTTAAAAATAATTTCGAAAAATTTAGGGGAGGGGGTCACACTGGCCGGACAGGCCCTCAGCCCTGAATCCGCCACTGACTCTAAACCTAAGTTTGTACTGCAACCAGTGGCAACACCATGAGGAAGTGGTGGAGGGGGGAAAATTAAAGGCTATCCGACTAGAAGTATTAATTGGCCAATCTAATTTTTGGAACCACCACTACTAATTAACAATAATAATGATTCTGGGGACTTCTATAGCGATTTAGAGACAAATGATCTTGGAGCTAAATTCTCCCCATGGTTAAGCACACATGCAAACTCATCCAATGTCAATGCTTCTCTCTTGGGTAAGGTCTATTTTTACCCTGATGTCTAACCAATAGCATAATGTTCATTCATGTGTGAGCAAAATACAGCTACATGGCTAGTAATACCCCACAAGGGAGGACAGAATGTTACAGGTTGTGTCACAGATATAGATAATATGAAATGCATTAATCATTAATCCAATTATCAGAAGCTATAGAGCAAAGGTCTAATAATAAATTGTTTAAGAAGTGAAAGATGGCACCTCCTCCTTCTAATACAGGTATTCAAAATAGCAGATAAAAAAAAAGGAATTTTAATTCAAATACAGGTGTCCCTCCAATTAAAGACCACTTTGGGACCGTGGTTTCCATGGTTTTTAGCGCCTTTGGTCTCTAATTAGAATAATAAAGATAATTTTAAATTTGTTAATATGGGACCAAAAAAAGTGGTCTTTAATTAGAGGTGGTTTTTAATTAGAGGTGGTCTTTAATTTAGAATGAGACCTGTAGTAATAATAAGATTTATTAAAGCACACATATTTACTGTAGCAGTACTCAAGGTGATATTATGTGGATATCTTATTTATAGAAAAGGTTTACCAAAACAGAGATATATCTATGCGAAATGATAAAATCTATGCTGTTATGGGATTCTCTCCAGGGACGCGAGAATGTGTTCCACAGGTGTTTGAATCCAGTGATTAGCGTAATGATGTGCAGCACATAAAGTACACACTGCTGGTGTAATGCACTTTAAAGCACTTTCCAGCCTATCAAACATGTAATATGCCTAAATATGGTCATGAAGTGATGTCATATAGGCATATCATGACCATATATAGGCATATTTGACTATATATGGGCATACAACAGTTTTTTGTCAAAGAAAATTTTTTAATCTGGACAAAGCTTAAAGTCCAGACTATCAAAATTTATTTGACAAACATGTGACATGCCTAAATATGGTCATGACATCACATCATGACCATATATAGGCACATCATGACTATATATGAGCATACAACAGTTTTTTGTCAAAGAAAATTTCCGTCTTTACATTATTATCAATATTAAGATTTGACAAAATTATGAATTCTAAAATAAATTTTACTATATTGTAGCCCAATATGATTTTCATTTCCATGTAAGCAAAAATATATTTCTGTACACAAATCTAAATGGAACATCAATAGAGATATTAAATTATGATTGATAATTCTTATTTCAATAGACTTAAATGCAAAACCACAATTTTTTAACCAGCGTTTTGTTATGGAATTATGGCATTCTCCAACGTTTTATTTCAATTTCTATTTTAAAAGGAACACCAAAAATGTAAATATTGGTTTAGTTTTATAATTCTCTGATTGAAATTTTATTTATATTCTGCAGCTCCAATCATTGCTTGATATGCTATTGAGATGAGAAACCAAGTAATAGATGTACTCACAAATTTCTCTTTTCATCAGGTTTCTTCAGCTTATTAGCTTCGACAATCAGGCAAGGACGGTCACACAATCGAAATATATGTCGCACTTGATCAACTAGTTTGTTTCTATTGGCTCCGTTAGCAAAATCTATATGGAAAGAATTAGGTACAATAAAACAAGTAGAATTGGTTTAATACCAACAATTGATGATAAGGATAACATAAAACTACGGGTTGGGTTAAAGTTATGACTCCTGCAGGGGCGGATCCACAGATCTATGAAAGGGGGTTCAAAGTGGGGCCGACCGAGATAACACCACCTTAAGGGTCCGGAGGCATTCCCCGGCGAAATTTGTGTTTTCTAGATGCCCGAATAAAACATCTGAGGCGTTTTTGGCGACTGAGTAGCCGACAGCTTTCCCTAATTTTACTCTTTAATTCAACAAAGACCCCCTTTTTTGTTTTTCCAAATTTATAAGGAGACTTAAGCCCTGTCCAGACTATCAAATTTTATTTGAAAAAAAAATGTGACATGCCTAAATATGGTCATGATGACATCACATCATGACCATATATAGGTACATCATGACTATATATGGGCATACAACATCTTTTTGTCACACAAAATTTGATTGTGTGTACAGAACTTAGAGCATGTAGCATCTTAGGCCTTGTCCACACAATAAAATTTTATTTGACAAAAACATATGACATACCTAAATATGGTCATGATGACATCACATCATGACCATATATAGACACATTAATAAAAACAAATATACTCCATTCTCAGCCACAAGCAGGTTTCATTGTCCTTTGACAGATTCATGAGAATACAATGCTTTCAAATGTAATCCACACTTGAATCCAATTCATCATTGGCTTCTAAATTCATAGCCTAATAATTATATCATTCACATATGAATGACCACATTTCATCAACGACCTTTGAACTCCAATCCCATAATTGATCTTTCAATAGCCCGAATGTATGAATTGGATATTGAATGACCATCTTATTCTCCTACAGACCTGAGAATGATTTGCGAATGACCCCCATTCTACTGCTGACCATGAAGTCGCACGCTGATAATTGATGTACGTTTGAGTTTAAATTATGCTGCAGTTCCAACGTCGATGCGATGTGTGGACAACTGGACAGAACACCGGGATCTACTAACACCACAGGCTGACCATCACACCGTTGGCTCTGTATTTGCAAGATAAATATATTTAATATTTAGGTAAATTTCTTTAATATTATGCTAAAAGTAAAATAAATAGTAAATATATATAGTTTGTATAGTTTCACCCATGAGGTATTAACGTGTTATAGCAGCATCCAATCAAATTCAACATTGCAATCAGTTCAAACATAGCATAAATGACTGGATAAAACAGGTAAAGAATAATTAAAAGTTAATTAAGATACACATTCAAAAGACATCAATTAGATAAAAATACAAGAAAAACACCAAAATCATTGGGAAAAAAACAGTAAATGTTATTAGAAAATCTCCATAAAGATCAAGGAAAAATTAATTACATCAAACATTTTTATTTTATTATTTTATTTACACAAAATTTCAATATTAAAAAAGTGTAAACAAGGAGACATAAGGAAAAACATGGGGGGGGGGAAGGGGGTGGGTCTTATCTCAAACATACATTGGTCAGGATTAGCAGATTAGCCATTTTGCCATTGGTGGAAGACTTCGTTGTTTTGGTAATGAATTTCTTGGCTTTTCACATTTAATTTTGGGCCATAATGAAATGCTTGACCACACTGGTACATGGAAATTAAATCGAAAATTAGCTTGTTTTGGAATACCACACTCCATTCTTTCTCCATTCCTTGATTTTTCTTCTCATTTTTTTTTTTTTTTTGGGGGGGGGGGGGAGTGGTCCTATCCTTGTTGCCCATCCCACCTCATCCGTCCCGAGCAAATCTTCCCAGCTCAGTTGCCTTCGTTTACTACTGTATGCTAGTTTTTTGTTATACTGTATCGCAATTTTCAACGTACAGTAGATCTAGCCACCCGTGAGTTCTTCCACATTAGTATGTGTGCATTAAATTTCATATATTTATCAAATCATTATTAATTATTAATAGTATATTCTATGTTTGGTCATGTTTTGCATAGGTCTATTTCACTATGTTTACTTATTTTTCATTTGAAACAGCTGCAAAATTACAGGTACCAGTAATACTCCATAACAAAATGCAATAATTCAATAACATTGATAACATAAATCAAATACAATAAAAAACAAAAGGTTAACTAAATAGTTTGCACAAAAGGACCGACTGCCATATGCAATAAAGACAAACGTTGATCTAGTATTATTGTAGAATTACTAGAATAGCACAATATTATGCAGCTGTACACCATTCAAATTCTGGGAAACTCGGGTGCTTTTATTCTCATGAATAAAACAACTTAAGTTCCTAGGCCTCATAATGAGACTTCAATATATAGGGCATCGATGCATTCAAACTGGGGGATTACTGTAATTTGGGTGACGGAAAAACAAAATCAGAGATTAAAATGTTTTGATACTAGTTTATTGTATTTTAAATACACTGCTGCACATTACTGTCTACTATCGTTATGAATTTCCAGGGACTTGTTTAAAGCTGAAGTAGTAGAAGATATACGTACAGTGGTGGCTCTAGGATATAATTTCTGGGGGGACTGAGCTGATTAGAAGGAAAAGCATCCTAGCCACCAAGCTCCAGCTGAACTTAAATATGAAATCAGAAAAAAAATTATAAGGAGCATTGGATATAAAGATGTTATTCTATTTATTTATTCAATGTTTTATGTTTTTTTTTTTTTACATATAATGACAAAGCATATTGCACAGTGATTATGATGCTTAGTTTACCAACCATTCATCTGTGAGATTGTGCAACAATGTTGTCATATTCGCTTGCATCCTTTGGGCACAGAACATTATCTATGTGCCTCTCTCTTCCCAGAATATCATTCTGAGAATAACTCGGAATGATGTTGTCTGCTGGCGTGGTGCTGAGCATTCTCACCAGAGAGTGGAGAAAGACCACAAGTTATAATGCGCAATCAGTGCAACTGTCAGATAACGGAGCAAGACTAACATTAGTAAACGTGTATTTGACAGAAAGTACAATGACATTATAACATCATCACTATGTACAGTACATTAACAATTATTGATCAAAGTTAATTAAACCTTTTAACACTAACTGATGCTGATAGAAGATTTACAGTGGATCAAGATTAAATGTTAATATTTATTTAATTGACTGCATCCAAAATAACACCTGTGGAAATGGTTATAATCGTCTCAATCATTAATACTGAGTTCAGCACAAAAAAAACCCACCAAATAATTAATTAAAAAAAAAATTAAAAAAAAAAAGCAGCACAAATTGACTCGCAGTAAAATGTACAAGGCATGACTGTGTCTACAAGATAGCTTTTGAAGGATGTTAGAACAACCAACACATTTAGAACAGGAGTAGGGACAGACGCTTTTACACAAAGACAAGTGTACCACAAACACACATGCTGATTCTTGGGACATTAGCAACAGTATCCAAGGCAGGGGCAGATTCCTTGGGGAGGGGAGAAGGCGAGCCGGCAAATTTCAGTCTGAGAGTGCCATTTCTGCCCATCTAGAGGTGCCATAATAAAAAAATTTTCTTACCTCAGCCCCAACCATCACGGTGTAGACCCTCCATCTGTGAAAGTCCCCTCTGTTTGGAATTCCTGGATCTGCCACTGCAAGTGGTGGGCCTTAAGTGGGGGGGGGGCTGATTTGATAAGCTTAACAATTATTCTGAAGTATAAAGGCATCTTATTCCTCAGCTAGCTTTATTTCTAGGGTTTAGTGAAATCATCACTCTCCCCATGCATTCTGTTTGATAATGGTAACCACCATATATCATCAAAATGTGGATTAAGTTATCAAATTCATTACTAAAATGTGACCTTTTTGAAGCATCAAACAAGCATTGATCCTTTTTGACAAAAAATATATCTAATTCGATTTATACTTCACTTATAGTACAGTACTACTATATCCTATTAACATTACTTCCAAGTGAATTAATATTTAATAAGTTAGAATCTCATAATATGTTACGACAATACAGTTGTGTTTATTTAACAACAGAATTTCATTAACATTTCATTCTCTGCCCACGGCATTCATATATCTGACAAATATATGAACTTGTCTACCAGGTGAACTTATAATATAAATATTTGAATTATTCTGGAGATGCATGAAGTACAAATGGTGGAGGAAATCTCCCAGGGCCTTGGGTTTGGATACACATGGAGGCAATACATGGTTATAAAATATTATTCAAATTTATTTAATATTAATGTAATGTACTGTATTTCGATTTAAATAGCACTTAACCAAGTCTCAAAGCACTTGAGGTGTGGACTAGCTGACACAGTAAGTGTCTCTTCATGTCTAAGCTACCCGGTAAACAGTTACTAGCTATCTCTCATTTGTCCACAACAAGGGCTGCATCAACTAGTACACCGGGTTAACCCCCTATTCGTCTCGAAAGATGTACTGGGTTCTTTATAGTGCACACCAGCCGTTATTCTTTTGTTAGTTGTTCCAAGCTGACCTTACAAGATATGTTTCAAGTAAATCATATTTAATAAGTTGAACTCTTATAACAGTGGCTGATTCAAGCCGGCCCAGCCCCCCAGACCCCTACATTTTTCAAAATTATAAAAAAAAATGGAGAAAAAAAAATTATAATCAAATTGAAGTCTGAGAATACCATTTCCTGGAGGTGGTGTACAGTAATCATAAATTTTATTTCCTCAGCCCCAACCATGGTGGGGCTGAGGTGGCTGGACCCTCTATATGTGAATGTCCCTCACTGGGCCACCTCTATTTCTAATTCCTGGATCCGCCTGGATTTCTTGGGAGTCGTCTATGATCGCTGGCACTTTCCGGGGCAGTACACTGTCGGAGATGTCTTGGTGTCTGAGGCGCACGGTATTATTACTATGACGGGATGATCACTGAGGCATTTCCCCTTCCTGGAGTTGCCGGCAATTGTTGATGTGAGATATGTATTCTGTGTGTGTATGTTTTGTATGTTTGGTATTCAAACTGACAAGCCACCGCTTCTTTTGATGCCTATGTAAACAATTTGCAATTTGTAATTTGTTGTGGATTTTTTCTGAATAAATGTATCATTTACATGAAAAAAAACCAAAAAACAATAAAGTCATGTTTATTCAACAACAGTATTTCGTTACTGCATTCTCTGCTCACAGCATTCATATATGTGGCAAAGACAAGCCAAACCAGTCACTCGTTGCAAATCCAGTTTCAGAGATAATGGCCAAAACATGCTGGAATGACAAAATTTTTTAAATCTATTTTATTACACTAAACTAACTTTTATATACCTATATATCATGCTATGCTGTTATTTTCCCTCATTTTCAATGTTAAGATAACAATTTTTAACGATTTGGTAATGGTTTCTGCCTGAGAAATTGCCCAGAATCATAAACTTTAAAGGCTAATTTCTCAAATAGTGTTCTTTAAACAGCTGTATGTTTAAACTTTTGTAACTTCATAACGAAATGTCGGATTTGAATGATTCTTTTAACATTTTATAGCTCTCATTTTATTGTTTAACCCTGCATTAATAACTAAAAATCAATTTTTGCGATGAGTGACTGGTTTGGCTTGATTTTGCCACATATCTGTTAACAATTACTAATTGTCTAACATGTGCATTTTGTGGGACAACATGTTTATAAATTTTTTTGAGTATTTGCCTTTTTTGTAATATTCTGTTGATTTAATTGTAAACATTGAATAGAACTAACAGAAAGAGTTCTAGTTTTGCTTGGAATCCAAGCCTACCACCGACAACAACATGTTCTCAATTTTTAATGAGAAGGGGGTGGAGTGGGGGAAGGAAATAATGTTATTGCATGACCACTTGGCTTAGCCTAATTTTATGACAGTTCTATGATAAAAATACCATTCACAAATCATACATTTTTAAACAATTGGTTGATTGTCATCCTGGAAAGGTGTTTAAACATCAATAAATGATGAAGAAAAGAGTAGTCAATAAATAGAAAATTTTATTCACTTACAATATTGTTGGTATATACAAATAGAAAACCATACATCAACCACAACATCCCATAAACACAATGTTTAATTTGTAAACCTTTTGTATTGTATATGATTATATTTTAACTGAATTTGACAATAAAATAATATAGATGTTTTAATACATTTGCCACTTATATTTAAGCTAATTTTTTGCTTAATTTTAGTGGCCAGTAATGAATATGTCAATATCTACTGCTCAGTACTTTACTGTTAATGTTCTATTGATTCTGATTTTATATTTTTGAAATTATAATCTTATCTTTTAAATTGTTAAATTGTAATCATAACTTTTTACTTTGTAAATTTAATTTGAATTTTTATAAACTAAATATGTACTTTTAAGAATGATTTTGTAATTTGTTTAACTTGACGAGTTCTGAAACAGCCCACAACATAAAAATTGAAAGTCTATAGTAAAAATTAGGAATTTCATCTAGATTTGGAAATACTTGGAATATGAATGTTTTCAATATTTGTATATAATTTATGCTATGTTTTATTGAATCAAACAGAGAATGTCAACTTGGAATAATAATGAATCATCTATGATTATGTAGGTTAATTAATGTGGCTGCTGCCTGGTGTGGTGGAAATACGCTATCATCCAATGCAGACTGTATGTAGGTCATGATAAACATCAGGTGAGAACATGCTGCGATGGTCCTCTTATTGATAATGAATATTGCTGTTGATGAGATAAGTTTCATCATCATCATCATTTCATCATTGTCATATTGCCAACACCATTGATCATGATCATCATCATTATCATCACATTGTTTTCATCATCATCATCATCATCATCATCATTATCATCATCTTCAGGATCATCATCATCATTTCACCATTGTCACATCATAGCCAAAACCATGATGATGACGATCATGATCACCATGATTATCATTATTATTATTGTTATCATCATCATCATCAACATTATTATCATCATGATCAGGATCATCATCATAATAATCACGATCATCAACATAGAATAGAATATAACATTTATATAGCGTCGGTATCCGCCGCATATATTATAACACTCACTCATGGCGCTTCTGCAAATGTTTTATTGGATATATTCATTGCAGCAGTGAAAAGGAATGTTTTCATCAACATCAACATCATCATTTCATCTTCATAACAATCATCGTCAGGATCATCATAATCACTGTCATCATCACCTTCAACATAATCAAAATTCAACTTGAAGTACAAACATTAAAAAAGAAGAAATGTTACGATGAGTTGAATGAGAATGAAAAAATATTGATGGGCATGCAAAAATGAAAATGCAAAAAACCCCACTGAGATAAACAGCTTAGACTTACATATTCCTTTCTAGTTCATTGTCACTACTATAGTACCAGGAAAAGGAATAGTCAGGGTTCTTGGAAATGACAAGTTGATCTGTCCTCTTACAGTTAACTCATTACCCCATCTTGAGACAACTGCTAAGTATTAAGGACTATTAACATATCATCATTATCAACAACTGCTAAAATACTTTAAATTCTTAAAGTACTATTATCAATTGTTTAAGCATTAAATGCGCTGTGTTTCTTGTATCTGTAAATGTACTGTATTTAGTTAAAACGTATTTAGTTAATTGACGGAATTCCTGCGCTATGGTCGGACAACAACATTAAAAAGACAACTCATTCACCACATACAGCTCTATACAGCTGGTCCAATCAGATGTCATCATCATCCAATTTCAAATTCCTACATTAATAGGACAATGGCTCAAACTAATGCTGTTATCACAAATATATTCAATTCATTATGTCTTATAATTTCAAATTATTCTCTGCAATTAACCTCATTCGTAATGTAATTATAGAAGTGCAAATTTCTATGAATTTCGTATTCGATGAAGGAACAAATTAATAAAATCTATAGTAATTAGCGAACGTCTTCTATAGCGAGGAATCATAAATAATGATTATCACATGGGTACACATTTGCTTTATGAGTAACCAGTGTTGGCAAGATTTGTTTTAGTATTCTGAATTGGGAATAAAGTAAAAAAAAACCAAAACACAATAGGTTTACTGTTGTCACAAAAATGCCAAGAATATTAATTGCGAGTAAATTTAAGATGTATACACTCTTTTTCTCGTACCAACAAACATGCAAATCTTTTTAGTACTGTCACATTTATAATTCCAGCAAACCTATGAACATTAATCAAGCAATTCCAGCAAGATTTAAATGGATCTGGATGTTCTAGATGTGTGTTGCTTTTAAAAGCAAGCGCTCTTTAATCGTCAATAACATTCATGAATGTCCAGTACTGACTGTTACTATGTTCACTCTTTAAACTTTGATGTATGAGGCAGTAAATTCCTGAACTCTGATGTATGAGGGGGGAGGGGAGTGGAGAATACAACCACAGATGCAGTGGGGATCTAGGAATTTGAATTAGAGGGGCCCAGAAAAGGACTTTTACAGAAGAGGATGTACACCACCTTATCCCCATCATGGATGGGGCTGAGGCAAGAAAATTTATGATTATGACACCTACCTGTAGATGGCTGGAAATCTCAGACTTATGAAAATATTTTTTTTTTATAATTTTGAAAAATTTAGGGGTGAGGGGAAGACTGGTCGAGTGGGCTCCCTTGAATCTGCCACTGATGTGCAGACAAAAGGAATCAGGAATATTGATCTGAAATTTTTAACTAATTGGTGATTTTTTAAATTTTTACAAAGACAAGAGCGAAAGCTCACCAGTCCGCACGTTCCTCCACGCTTATATACAGTTAAAGGTACAAGTTATTATATTGGTTTTTTGGAAGAGCTAATAATATAGAAATGTTTAAATAAATAGAATGTTTAGTTGTACAAAAAAAATTATTATTTAGAATGTTCATTTGTACAAAATTAAAATATCTTATAATTGAAAAAAATAATATTTCTTAAAAATGAAAAAAAAAAAAAATTAAAACCAAGACGCGATTTGAACTCACAATCTTAAGTTGTTTAGAACACATCCTTAACCGACCACGCCATCCATGCAACATGCTCTATTAGTGGTAATGGCAGTAATGTACAGTCTTTGCTGAAACCCCTGTTTTGTTTTGTAGGTGTAGGGGGGAACCCTGGGGTCCAACTTAAAAAGGGGCGATAAGCGTTTGTTGGAAATCTGTTCAAACCTGGCGACGCTGGAGGCTTTTAAAGTTTTGGTAACAAGAACAAGAACAGCAGCGAGGCTTGCCTTGCGCAGACCTATTAATCTTTATAATTGATCCATTTATAATTATAAAATGTTTTGTATTCAGATCATTTATTTGTTACTCTAGAATGTATCTATTTGGTTATGAGCTTCATTACAGCCAAATGAGGATGGATGGTTAATGGTAATGGTAATGGTTGGAGACTTATATAGCGCAAAGTACATGGTCTCTATGCGCAAAACAAGGAAAAACAAGAAAAAACAAAGCTATCCTAGGCTACACAGAAACTAAAAGTCAGAAGACAAATTTACACAAGCATACTGTACATCAAAGAAATTCACAATATGACACGAGGTCGAAAAATAATATATATTTAGATGTTCCCAGGATCGAATACAAAAAAAAGAAGCTTTAGCTGCAGAGGTGCCAATTTATGGAATTCAAATCACTTCAGAAGTGCTAAATCTCTACTTGATTTTTAAAGGAAATATTTAAATCCAGTCTAGTGCTTTCTGTGGATCATTTTTACTATTTGTCTTGATTTTGTAAATTTTTATCCAAACTCTGATATTTTTTAATGTTCTACTTCAATGATTTGAATTGCTTTGTCGTTTTTTGGTTGTTGTAAATTGCTTCTTTTGAAATTAATTTAATAAGATATTCCATGTTCACTTTACTCTCATCCATATTATTTGCTAATTTTAATGTTGTTATTTGTTTCTCTTTTATAAATTGTATTTTTCGTAATTTTCTCCATGTGATTCTAACTGATTTATTTTATGTCCACGGACAAGAAGAAGAATAGCATTGTAATATTTTTTAATGATATTTTACTGTTGAATTGAGTTTTTTTCCATGGTTAAATAAAGACATTATTACTATTACAAAATGTGTGCTGATAAAAAAAATTAATAATGATCCATCTGCTTATAAATCTCCTGCCCTTTATCTCTATATAGGCTTCTAAATTAGAGGGTGATGAATTTAAGAATACTGTAATTGAGATACTGTGGAGTCAAATAATAACCGCTGACTACATGTAACACTACACCATATGAATGAAATGAACTCAATTAGCACTGTACTCATTTGCATGAATTATCGTTACCGTAAAAGGCAATCAGTTTCAATTTAAGACTAAAATGTCGGTCTTGGAATAATAACCAGAAATACTAAAACTTGTGGCAAAAACTATCAAAAGAGCTACAATACTGTAAAAATTTAAATTTTTTTTAGTTCTCAAATGCACCAGAAATGTAATATGGATGAAAACTATTAATGTATTAACAATGACAATTACAACAATAACAAAAAAATTGTCTACAAAAAGTATTTATCCAGAAAATATAATGAATTTGAGATAACCATACCTTTTGGCTGAGTCCATATTCTTCTCTTAGAGTATCCGACTCGTTAGTCATGTGACTTACGGTGGCCACTTTCTTCTGGCATGCTGTCAAGCCTGTCCTTTGATAATTTGAGCTGTGGATAGCCCCATCATTTCTGCTTTGTTCAAAGTTTATCCCAATCAGATTCAAATCATTCCTAATGGATAAATCTTTCTCACATGTTGACGATGTCTGTTTATCAGTTTTTGTTGATTCCTGTTGGAAATGTGTGTTTAATATTTTACCAGATATTTTTGCATCTTCAGATTTTCTTTCTTTTTCTGCCATTTTTCTTCTGAATTCTAATTGCTTTTCCCTTTGTCGTTTAAGACGCTCTTCCCGCGCAATTTGTTCTTGAGTTTTAAAGCCTGTTGACTCACAGATTAACCTCTCATTGTTATGAGTTATGCTACTTCTGGATGATACATGCTCATAAACTTTTAATGGTTCATCAATTTTTCTTATTTTAGTATCTATTACTGTGTGTGAATGCTTGGGTGAACACTTTCCAGATGTACTTCCATTTCTCCCAAGACTTACTTTGTCTGTGTAGTTCACAACTTGATGGTGTTTCATAATACTCTCTTCTTCGCTTGAAGAATCATAGGTAATAACACGTTTTCTTTTCCCTTTCTTGGTTTTTGTCATTTCATCAATGTTTGCTTGAATTTTTAGATGCTCCAAGCACTTACCTCGTCTTGTTTTTGTATTAATGATATTGTTAGGGTTTATTGTCATATCAAATATGCTTGTGTCCTCTTTGGTTTTCATATCATTCTCTTCGTAAACCACAAAGCTATCGTCACCATAATCTTCATCTTGTTGGGGTACCTGTGAGAATATTTCCTCATCGTCGATGATGGACCTTGGTGCCAATCTAAAGCGGTTGTTTACATTCAGATTATCTGAGTCTCTTAGCGACTGTAAATAAACTGCCTGCAAATCAGCTGAAATATAATATTATTATCATATAATGCTCAATAGTAATAATAAATAATAATAATCAGATATTCACAATGTGCTATTTTCAAATAATTATTATATGATTGATTGTAAATTTTTATTTGTTATTTGTAATTCATTTCATTTCTTACTGCTATTATTATAATTAGTATTATTGCTATAGAATACAAATTTTGACTGCTCATGAGAGGAACGGTGAAATCAATTGCCCTGAGGTGATGTGGAGACAGTAGGGTAGGTCTTCACATCACCAAGGAGCTGTAGATTTTACCGTTTCTCAAATCTAGAGCAGTAAATATTTGTTTTATATACCTCATACATAGATTTCACAAAATTAAAAAAGTACCACCAAGTAGGCCTACTTCCTAGGCCTACGTGGTCAAAGGGCCAATCTCTCTCGTCGTACCGACGAACCAGTTTCAGGGCCCAAAGGGTAGGGGAGGATCCCCATCGATAACATAATATGATAGTTACTCTAGTATACTGTAAGTAATTTTCCTTACCCTCTGCTACAAGTCCACCCACTAACCATTGAATAATATATGAATAAAATCTCTATTTTCTTAGCCTAAACAGAGATTTCTATGGAGCAGAAGATTCTAATCAGTGTAGTTTTGTGAATTATTCAGATGTCTACGATGATAAATGTAAGCCTGCTGAAGGAAGGTTGGAAACTGATTAAGCCCCACGGGCTCAAGATCAGTTTTAGTCATGGAAGAGTGTTGAAACACACATTACATTTAAATATGAGCTATAACCACCAATAATTACATTCTTCTTTGAGAAGAACTTGCCAACGTTCTTCCCAAGATATATGTGTGGATTATGGTAATAATTAAATGTATGCCAACTCCTACAATATCTGTATAATAATCTGACAAATGCTTCTAATCCCATTTAAGAGTATGCTTTGTCATACTTCACAGTAATGGCTGTCAAAATACCTGACAAGCATTCTAAAATTACATTTAAGGAAACCTATTATGTTTGGTTTTTTTTCAGTTTTTTTAACCATGCCTTCTGATAAATACTAAGTTGCATGGTAGTACAAAGGTGGAGGTGGGATCAGTATTCAAGTATTATCAACACCAGAAAAAAAAATCCCTAAGCCTCATAATGAGGACTAACCAATCTGTTTTTTTACTATTTAGACTTACAAATTGAATGTTACAGCTACTCTCGAATGGTTATCTGTGAACTAATGAAAATGGGCATCTACCCGCTTATTAACCTGGATGTTTCATGACCTGGAATTTGTTTTATGTAACTCTGCTGTGGGTGTTTTTAGCAGCCTCAACATTTTGTAACTGGTCAGGGTATTTCAGGTCTCAAAGTCGCTGGATTGTTAGACATCTGTGGTAGAGTTGTAGGGGGTCTGGGTTCTGGAAGATCCTGGTTACAAAATGTTGTCATTCCCATATTCAATGTATAAAATGTATCTATATGTTTTCTTTATGTTGTACAGTTATTAAGTTAGTGGTAGAATTATGGTACTGTATTTTTACTTGCTTTCCAATTTGTTAACTTATACTAGTTAATTTTTTGGTTCTTTCCTACACAGACTTTTGTTTTATTATAACCTCAATCCATTTTATCCATATACAGGTATTGCAAAAATTTAACTTATATAAGATTAGGTTTTGCAACTAAAATTTTCTGATTTTCACTAAAAAGGTCATCTTGCAATACTCAACAAACATGATTAAATCTAATACCCTAATGTTCTATTATTAACAAATATTTTCACTCTTATATATTTCAATGTAATTATAATAATTTATGATGTACTCATCAGTTGAATTTATAATGTTAATTTATTTATAACCTATCTTTAAATGTTAACCCTCTCTTGTTCTTTATATTTTTGTATTTTTAACAAGTGAAGCTTGAAAGTATTTACTTACCAAACTAAAAGCAATTTAGTTTGGTTAGGTAAAATTATAGTATATTTGTTTTTATATTTATTATTTTCATTTCATTTTCAATAAACTTTGAGTGACTTTTCCCTCAAAAAATGAAATCAACTTCTAGACTCATTATAATGTATAAGGAGAAGAGTTATATTTAGTTGAGAAAAATCCTTGAATAAGCTGGATTTGACAGAAAACATGTTAACCACCAAGAGACAGCTCCAGATAAGGAACAACATTAATGCATACCTCCTTGCGAACAAACAGTGTTGTCGTTGATGAAGTCCAAAATTGATTGATCAACTTGACTGGCATCGGCTTCGTCCGAAGAACAGTCTGCACCACTTTCAACATCAGCCTCCAAGTCTAACAGGTCAAAGGTTGGATTCTATAAAAAAAAGTTTTCAGTTTATTCACCATACTGTAATACCATAATTCTATCTATAAAATTTCAAGTTTTATAACTGAAGTTAAATAGACAAAAATTGTTAAAATGTGTTTTATAAATTAAAAAATTCTTCCTGGCAAACACTTTAAAGCCCTCTCCAGTCTATCAAATTTTATTTGACAAAAACATGTGACATGCCTAAATATGGTCATGATGACATCACATCATGACCATATATAAGCACATCATGACTATATAAGTATATTAAGCATACAACAGTTTAATAGTCTGGACAGAGTTTTAAATATTTGTCTGTCAGATTAAACTGTGTCTGTTCAGACTTTTTCTGATGATGTTACTGAAATAATATTTCTGAATCAGTCATACCACTGTGATCTAACCATCTGTGATGATGTCACTCATTCTACACTTTATTATGCAGCTGATGAAATAGGATCATCTAATATAACCAATCAGGTGCAAAAACTACAAACATGTTCACTCTGTTAGTACTTAAAATGGCTCATAAAAGAAAACACAATTTTCCTAAAATAGTACTAATATATAACTTATGCTAATACATGCAATAAATGTAATTAACTGTAACATATTTTGCTAAGTCTTTTTAAGCCTTGAGCTTTTAATTCTGTAAATTCAAAATGTATAAATAAATTTCTTTTATAGATTGTTTGCATATGATGTAATATATCTTATAATATTTTTGTATTGAATGTACTTATTATATAATATATTGATTTTGTAATTACAACAATTTCAGCTTAATTTTAAAATAAAAATATAATAATAATAACACTTACACTGCCACGACCAACATTACCATTACTAATACAATGCAACTTCATTTATCAATGTACAAATCATACATTTTGGGTTGGCTCTTATTTGTGAAATGCTAAAATGTAAAAACATACAGCACACAAACATGTGACGCCTATAATAATAATGATGATAATAACAAAAATAATAACATTTGGATACATATACAACTACCTGCAGCCACCATCACTAACTACTAACAATAATCATAATAATGATGATTAAAAAAAAAACAATAAAAGCTTCTGTATATAAAGAAAGTGTAAATTTATACAAAGCCTAAGCCAAAGGCCTTGCCTGGGTATCTACTTTTAATGGACTACATCTTCATTCAGAATTTACATTTATGAGGTTAATCATCCAAATATTATAATGGCCTCCTTTTGCAATGATTTCAAGAGAATATAGACACTAAAAACCACAATAAGGTTCAGCCCCCGAGCAATTGTATGTGAGCCAACGGAAGAAATCTTTAGCAGACGAACTTTAGCAGGACTAAGGAAGATGGATGGTGAAGAAACCCCTTTTGTCAATTAATGTTGCAATTGCTTTGCAGATAAAGAGCAATTATTCTGCATGATTTCATTGTCATTACACGTAACCTGTGATGCTTTTAACATTTATTCATCAAATTGAACATTTCACATAATTAATTGATTTTTGTGGAAGCAACAAAATACCTGATGCAGAAGATGAGATCTTTATTATATGATGAAAATGAAATGGAGTAATTAATATAGTGGCTTCCCATAGGAATATTTACGATGGATTATGGCCCAGTTTCCAGGGAAAATTTGACAAATGGATGAAGATACACCATGGGAAGTTCCAGATAACAATAAAAAAAACTGGGGTGATGCAAAGCTGGTAGCTAGAGACAAAACTAATGGAGAGAGCATCTTGTCGCCTTATAGGATACTAGCCATAGGCTTAATAGCCAGCGAGCCGTCTGACCATGTTTTGGACGGCCAACAATTATTTAGGACGGCCACTTTTACCGTGATGCTTGATAATTGGGCCTAGTCTACCTTTAGCGAATTCTTTATATTCTTCAAATTTATCGAATGTTACATTAAACTAAAAACTAAATCATATTTACGTTTGATAAAAATGACCTTTATTGATTGAATGTACGTTGTTTTCATACCAATATTCAGTGGGGATTCCAAAAAAACGAGCCCCGCCGTTTGCTAGCTGGCTCCGCTTGGATGGCAAAAAAAAAGAAGATTGCTTAAACTTAAAAAAAAAAAAAACAATCTTGTTCTTTATAGACAGTAGCAACTTTTAATACAAGTTTCAAGATGGAACTCTTATTTATGTGGTCAGCGCAATTGGTTGGTCGTTAACATCTTCAAAAAAGCTCCACTTTTTCCAAATTTGAACCCCTCCAAAAAAATCCTAGTTATGGGCCTGCTATTTTAACTTTGCATTTTCAGCTCTCCAGCTGAAATACAAGGAGAGTAGCGATGGGAATTGAGGGACCAAGAGATCTCCAAGGTTTAGTGCACACACTATCGATACCACCAGTTTAGCCGACTGAGCTATGCTGCTCTACAGAATCCATATTACAGCAGCTAATAGGCGAAGATTTGACTACTAATGGCAAAAAAACTTATCAAACACAGATATATTTTTATTTTTATGTTATACTGAGAGAAAACGCTTCAAATGCTACAGGAAATATTTGTAACATGCAGTAGGGGTGGGGTGGAGTGCCACCCACTGAATCTGCCACTTGTTAATCAAAATATGCTCAAGCAAACTCACTATGTTTTGTCAAAAGATTTATGCTGCTCTACAGAATCCATAGTACAGCAGTTAATAGACGAAGATTTGACTACTAATGGCAAAAAAACTTATCAAACACAGACATATTTTTATTTTTATGTTATACTGAGAGAAAACGCTTCAAATGCTACAGGAAATATTTGTAACAAGCAGTAGGGGTGCGGTGGAGTGCCACCCACTGGATCTGCCACTTGTTAATCAAAATATGCTCAAGCAAACTCACTATGTTTTGTCAAAAGATTTAGTTTGAAGCTGTTAGCTTTTGTGTGTGGAGGGTGAGAAGTACAAAGAAGAAGTTAGGCCCTAGAGATCACACTAATAATTAGAAAACATTACTTCTAGCCAACCTGAACTATGATAAATTACACATAAGGTTTATGTGGTGTAACATTCACATAATCTGCATGCTAGAAATCAAATTAAGAACGACTTATTTATATTTGACTGAACACAATTAGAGACTCAAATGTAATTGCAGAAGATGAAGTGTCAAATTAGTGACACAGTCAGTGGCCTAATATGCTTTGTTTATAATGGACCAAGCTCAGGGGAGGACGGGCTATGCCCGACTAGCTGTTCATCTTTATATATATATATATATATATATATATATATGAATGTTGTTATATATGTATGCTGTCTCTTATACACATCTAGATGTGTATAAGAGACAGTATATATAGGCATATCATGACTATAGCATGAATAAAACATTTCATAGGAGTTCAGAAGTACAGTAAACGTAAACTTGATATTGAACGAATCGGTACTAATTCATGTTCTGCATCCTAATCAATATCATTTCCATTTGATATTCCATGGTATCGATCGCTAGCAAACAGATGTGCTGCTGGATTAAACAATCAATACAAACGGGAGTGAATTCAAAAACAACATTCACTGGAATAATGGCGTCACCACATGTTTGGAAGCTGTGTTGAAAAGGGGAAATAGTAATAGAGGGCGCTCTTTGGTTAGGTAATTACTATATTACACCTTGAAAAGTTACCGTTGTATATAATACATATTGAGGACATAAAAGATTAAATTAATTGAATTGTTTATTGTTTTCATGACGTTTCTGTGTTTAAATATACATTGGTAACATGTAGATTTGGATGCTACGTACATTATGAAGTACTCTCCCAGATACTTAGTACAGTATGTGTTTCATAGGTGTTTGATCAAATGGCCAATGTATTGATGTCAAGCTCATGCAGGCCTTCACTTAATGTGTATATGGATACACTTACTATTATTCATCAAATGAAGGTTTCAATTTCATATACCTAAAAGTAACCAGAATTATTTGTAACATACAGTATAGAAACATGATCACATTACACCAACTTTGAAAGATGATGGTTTTAGTTTGGACATTTCATGGATTAATTTCCACACTTTCTAGTTTCAGATTTTTCATGTTCCCATCTCTAGTGCCTTCAGCACTTCTTAAAAGGATATGTGCACTATATAAATCTTATTTATTATTACTATTATTATCATCATCATCATCATCATTATTACTATTATTATTATTATTATTATTATTATTGTTATTATTTATCTTACTAAAACCTACCATAAGGGGAACTTAGACAATGGAGAAATTAGAGAACTGAAAAAAATGACGTTAAGGGGAAAATAACACAACAGATATTCCCCTTAAGCCAGATTTAGTGAAATTATTATTATTATTATTATTATTATTATTATTAAAAACTTACCATTTTATATTACACCTGTATTTCCCTGCACTCTAAGTAGGCTTCAGTGGATAAAGTTACATAATGCACATGAATTTTTATTAAATTAATCATTATTATAGTTATATTATCCAAGTCTTATGAAAAATGAGATGAACAGCTGTTGAAACTATCCACTATAGAAAGATACATCTTAAAAGTTGCACTTAACTATAAATGAAGAGGGAAGCCCACTTTTCATTTAAGTATCGGTTACTTCTTTTTATTGCCATTTTAAGTTACACTGATATGATAGCATTACAGCCCACATCATTTAAAGTGGCACTGTAGCTTGGTATTTATCTTCCAATTCCAGAGTCTTGGGTTCAAATCCTGTTAAGCTCTGTCCAGATTATCAAATGTTACAACAAAAAAAAAGTATGCCCATATATATAGTCATGATGTGCTTATATGGCCATGATGTGATGTTATCATGACCATATTTAGGCATTTTCCCAAAACTGAAAGGTCCACTGATGAATCTCAGATAAGATAATATAATACATACTCCAAGTATCGAAATGCACGCCATCGTGCCTGGATTCAATATTTCGACATTAATTATGTCACCATCAGGAAATGATGATATAAGGCCAATAAACAAAAAAACTTGTGTTGGCCACGTTTTGGAAAAATCCAAAAAATGGGGTAGGTCGGTAGGAAAAATAAAATGGCGACTCTGAATTTCGAAGATTTTGGGTCGGTCGGCGTGGCTAACACAATAATTTTTTTTATTTGGCCTAATTAATGTCCAAATAATGATGATGACATAATTAATGTCGCAATATTGAATCACGACACGATGGTGTGCATTTCGATACTTGAAGTATCTATTATACTATTTATATTTAGGTATGTCGCATGTTTGTGTCAACTGAGATTTGATGGTATAAACAGGGTTTTATATTAGGATTTTTTGTATAACTAAAAAAAACACACCCTCATAAATGTACTGTAGTTTGAGTGG
Source organism: Anneissia japonica (assembly GCF_011630105.1). NCBI lineage: Eukaryota > Metazoa > Echinodermata > Crinoidea > Comatulida > Comatulidae > Anneissia > Anneissia japonica. The sequence goes on from NW_022756106.1 coordinate 1,470,444, forward strand.
TTGTTTTTTGAGTTTATATATGCAGTCCTATATAGATTAAAACATTCTGAAATAAAAGTTGAATTGAATAAAATAGACAGCTGGATGTGAAAAAAAAAATACAATAAATCCTATTTTGAAATTAATCCATCTTTACATACATAACATTTAAGCACATTACAATTTCCTCATATAATTGGCCTTGGCCTTATTTATAAAGGGACACACCTGGTGATAGTTTTATTAGGATACTAAAACTTTTATAGAACACTGTCTTTTTTTCTTTTTTTTTAAGCAACAGACAGTTATATATATTGAGCTGTTCTATTCTTCCGCATTGGACAATAATCTTTGCCTTCGGTCATAACAACTCCTTGATTAATAAAATTCCTACAGTAGCAAAACAAATTACAGCAAGCATGCTGATGCATTTCAAAATAGAAAATACTTCACAGCAGAAGAGAGAGTAAAGCATACACAATACCAGTATGGTAACAACTACTCAGTAAACAGTCAAGCACATCAATTATCCGCCAGACTAGACCTGAGGCAGACGGAATAATTAAATTAAAAAACATATATGCTAATGTTTTAAAATACAATATCATTATTAAATGTATATATTATCATTAATAATATTATTAATATTAATAATATATAATATGAAATGATGAGAATAAAACTAAAAACACTGAGAAAAAAAACAATGAAGGCACCAAATCGTCGGGGAATAAACAAAAATATAGAAAGATGTTAGTCAGTAGACAAAGAGCGTCACTATACGGTAATACATCAATTATTAGTCCCATTCACATAGTAATTTAGTCAACACTGGAACTGTCAACCTTGCATATATCATATTTTATCCTTTCAGTGTTCTGCTCTGTTCTCTAATGCAGGCCCATATATTTTTATATCTTCTATTAGATATAATAGTATGTAACCACTGAAATGCAAAGGAAATTATGAAAAAGCATCTAAGGAGCAGGAATATTTGGCAAAACATTTCACCAATTTTTCAATGAAAAAAACCCAAAAAAAACACATTTAGATGATGGTTATTTCATGGTTCTTGTAAAGTTTGTGTATTTGTATTAGTTCATTAATTTTCATTATGTACATTACAGTTTCATATATAACTTTATTACGCAATTTATCAATTGATTTTCATTCATTTTTCGTTCTTTAGTTTCCATTCTATACTACATTACAGTTTTTGCAATTTATCAATTAATTTTCATTATTTACTTAATCAATTAATTTTCATTAAATAGTTCTTTTTCTTTAGTTTCCATTATATACTATATTACAGTTTCATGATGCAATTTATCAATTGATTTTCATAATACACTTCATTATTTACTTAATTCATGTATTTTCATTACATAGTTTTATATATTTCCTTTAGTTTCCATTATATACTACATTACGGTTTCATTAATTAGTTTCATGATGCAATTTATCAATTAATTTTCATTATACACTTCATTATTTACATTATTCATTTATAATTATTATACAGTTTTATTTTTTTTTCTTTATTTTCTATTCTATACTACATTACAGTTTCATTATATAGTTTCATTTACATTACAGTTTCATTATATAGTTTCATGATACAATTTATCAACTGATTTTCATTATACACTTAATTATTTACATGATTCATTTTTTTCTCTAGTTTCCATTCTATTATATTAATGAATTTCAATTACAGTATATAGTTTTACTATAAATTATTATAGTTACACTATATACTTTTATTCATTCATTAAAATGTTACTAGTTTAGAATTATATCAATGACAGTAATAAAAGATTTTAAACGATTTAAAGGCTACCAAAAAGGACCAGGAGAGGTGCCAGCGGTGGGCTGGGGCCAGGGCCCCCCGTCGGGGGATTAAACACATGACAGAATTCAAAATAAAGTTACATATGGAAGTACACTCAGCCTAGACATACAAGCATAATCTATATTATATACATGTTATCTGACAAATGCTTCTCAATGCTGTAGAGTTGAGTTGCTATTTTTAACAGCTTGACCATTTTTTTCAGTCCATTACTGCCTGCATTATTTATTGTATTTTACTGTAATGATACAGAATTCCCAAGACTTATTTTACAAGCATTTTTTTTAAAAACGTACATCTCAATTTTGTAGCCACGATTAAATATAATTTTCTGCTGAATGATAAACTGTGTAAGAGGCAAAATAACATCTGATGTGATTTCTTTATTTGCTATCATAAAAACATAGAAAGATTAAAAAGTTGGACATCAGAATACAATACAGCATAAAATATTTTAAAAATTACTATAAAAAGATAAAGCATAAAGACATAAAAAGGTCAGAAGATTTTTTTTTATTCCAATGATGAAAGTTTAATTGAAACAAGTCATTCTGGGGTTTTAATTTTGATTGCAATATCAACAATGGTTTATTAAGCTGCTTTTTGACTTATAAACAAGAACACATTAATTAATGTTGTCTGCTGAGACAAAAAAAGTATGCCTGGCTTCGTTTTGTAGCTTTTCAAATATAAGACTTAAGAAGGTTGTGACAGCTTCATTTGGATGTAATAAACATGTCCTTAGCTCTTAATGTCAATACATGGCAATTGTTTTATTTTTAGTAGGCAGTGATATTAATCGTAAAACACTGTCTCTGATGGCTAGGTTATTGTCTTTACTACTGTTATGGATAAACATCAAACTTACTTATCTGGTCTTTAGATAAAAATCTACATTAATCATGTATTTCATCTATATTTGAGCACCTTCTGTTACAAATAAATTAAAGATTTGGAAATATAAATGAAAATCAGGATTTATGCTGGCATTATGTTTCATATTGCGGGGTCAATGCAAGACCAGCAAAAAGAAAATCACAATGATAATAAATACCTGTGTTTGATCTATATAGGATGTAAAAATGTGAAAAAATGTAAACTACGCACAAAGTGTTCTTGCTTTGGATGTGAAAGGAAACAAAAAAAAAATATTTTTCTGGCAAAATATTTTTCATTATTGTGTTAATCTTACCACACATTTCATGTTCACTTTTCAATTATGCCAGCTTAATGGAACTGGCCACCTGTCTTGTTGACATGCACCCTCTATTGATTTTTAGATAGAGCACCTCTGGGCAATCCCCTAAAGGGGTTTCCCCCAAATTGAAACAAGCAATGAGCGACATGACAGCTGGTATTTGTCTTTGGCAACTTTAAGTGTGTTGACAACACATAAGACGTTGGGTCGATTCCATGTCAATTTTTTTCTTTCACAAAATTAATACAATTTTGCCAGAGAGGTTACCAAGGAAATAAACTTTTTTGTTCAATGGTATAAAATTAACTACATAGCAGATGCATAGTCTGGGGTGGGGAAAGTGACAAGATATATTCTCCAGTATTCCTCTCTCTCTTGTCTTTTATTGGTCATTTAAATTGGTGATAGATGATCTTTTCTTTAAATACATTTTATTACACTTTGAATGTGCACAAAATGCGCTGGCTCTAAAGCATTGTCCTGGGCTTAAACCTACTGTAGCACTGACCCTGAACCCCATTTTTCTAATTCTGGCTATTGGCCTAGTTAATTCACTTACTTTATCTCTTCTGTGCTTTATATTTCTAGAATTTGTTTCAACTCTTTTTCGATGAACCGGTGTGGTAAGCCTTTTACGGACATCTAAAAAAAAAACAACAAATAAATTAACATTACAGTAAATGAAGTAGACTTAAAGGAAATATAGGCTTCTGTGGTATAATTATCTAATAGCCTAAAGTCAGTATTATATATTTAGCAATAACTGTACTACCAAATGTAAAATTATTCTAGTGGCTTAGTATTGAAGCTATAAAGATATTTTTTAGTTTCAATTACTAATAGATTTTGTACGAATGTTCTAAGCAATTACTAGCACATTTATACTGAAATGTACATTTATTCTATTTTGAATCAAACTACAAACACTTTTTTCAGTTGGATATTTTGCAATTATTATTAGGTTTTGTATGTTTGTATATAAACTGGAGTGTTCGCCCTCAATATCAGGGGTCTCAAGCGTCCAGAGTGGATTGAGACGGCTTCCCACATGAAAGCAAAAATCTCCCGGAAACTAACCCATCAAATTCATTATATTTACTGTACATGTTTTCACTACTGACTGGGAATTTCTCTTAGTTTCATAATTAGCAATTCCTTTTCAATTACGGTATCTTAACATTCACAAAATTTGCTCTCACAAAACGTCACTCTCACTCTGTTCTCCGAGACCGCCACTGGTTTTCCACTGACTTACACATTAAGTTCAAGATCTTGCTACTTACTTTCAAAGCACTTCTGTTTAAGCAACCTATCTACATTCATCAGCTTATTGGCCTCGTGTAAATAAAAAAAAACAAAAAAACATTTTCTACTTAAAAATTTTCAATTGTTTTAAAATTTACCAGTAAAGTCTTGAAAATCTTCATCATCATTTAACTTATTAAGCAAAGTAGATGACAGACCTGACTTTTTCAGTAACCTTTGACCCAAAGGACTGGGCAATTCATCATTGCTTATCTGTGACGAAAATAACATTAATATTATCAAGCAAAGTGTTATAATTATATGCCACTAACAAAATGCATTACTATTATATGTTATAGGTACGTTTTTTTCTAAATGATATAACAAATGATTGGGAATTTTGAGCACTGACATACCAGCAAATGGCCATGTATGCTTGATGTTTTATGGAGAGCTATTTTTGTAGAGCACAGTACTGTTTTATCAGGTGCATAGTTAACAAATTCAGAGAGGGTGCCAGGGAATAATTCTAGGTCTGCTTGGATGAAGCTATAACATTATTGTACTCTCAATACCCTTTTAATTATACCAGCATTTTACAGATTATTTTCATTGATGTTAAACTATAATTACATCTCCTCAAGTTTAATAACATTGGGATAGTTCAGGTTACAGAATATCATGTAACACATGTGACTAATAATGAGAATCTGAGTACTTCAGAATTACCTTATCATCATCACTGTCACTGGACACAACGATGAATTTTGACCTTTTCGCTGGTTTGATTGGCGTTTTAAATACGGGAGATGATAGCACATTCTTCTTGTTTCTCCTTTTTGTTTGAATTTCATCTTCACTATCATCAGCAATCTCATCATCTTCTTCATAATTTTTACCTATAAGCTGCGCATTAGGACCTTGAAGCATCATAAATATGATATTCTTAAAAATTTTATATTCAGATTTTGGAAATATTAGACATAAATCATCATGATAATTTGTATGAAAAGGGAATTTGAAAAAAAACAAACAAAATGTATTGACCCAATACACTCTGACTACAGTTCAGTTGTTTTTACTAACTGCCCTTTGAGGGCAATCAAGTATACAGTCTTTGATTTTTCTATATGACATTCTTAATTATGAAATATTTAAGAAATGAAGAGAAATAACCTTAATAATATTAACAATAATAATATTAATATGAAATAATACAGGTATCCATCCCAATTAAAGACCACGTGTGGGATGATATTTCCATGGTCTTTAGGAGCTTTGGTCTCTAATTAAAATAATAAAGATAAAGGATACTTTGGGGTTACAGAAACATGGTCTTTAATTGGAGGGAGACCTGTAATAATAAAATGCATCATTTATATAGCAAGCTATTCTGAGGTTGAGTGACTTTTAGCGACAAAAAACACATTCAGAGAGAAACTAAACAAAAATCGAGAGCTTCCATGAGGAAGCTCGCAATTACCTTTTGTTACAGAATCAGATTTATATTTCAAAGTTCTGCAGACAATGCCGTCATTAGCTGCCACATCCAAGTCTTTTGTAAGCACTTTCCTTTTCTTCTGACTATCATTTTTCCAAGATGGGAATGAATTACTCTTCCTTTTAATTCCTTTACTTTCAATGTCACTTCCTTTATGATAATTCTTTTCATCAAGAAGCATTGAAGTTTGCGGAATACATTTCACCTGTTTTTTTGCATCAGGTGCATCATTGCTTGCAGCTAAAAAATTCAGTCCTTTGCCTTCACCACCGGACTGCAATTTACTGTGTGTCAGTAAACTGTTTGGTCTGAAATTGGTTGAATCTGTACAGGACTGTAGTGTGGAAAGTGACGATGTCTGGCAGGAATCTGAATACACGGTATCACAATACCATTCTGAAGACGCCACAGGGACATTTGACGTGCCCTTCAGCAGTAACTGCTTAGGTGTAGAAGATTTTGAATCAAAGATACTTGTTGATTCAAAGTCATCTATATTCTTTTGCAGTTTTTGATTAACAGGTTTCATAGGTATTTTCCCTAGCAACAACTGACTTGGTTGAGATCTTAAAGACTGATTGTTGAATTTGGCAGGTGTTGGCGGAATTATATCATCATCATCATCATCATCATCGTCATCGTCGTCATTTAAAAAGTCATCAAGATCAAACTGAAGATCAAATTCTTTGTAAGTTGAATCAGATTTTGTTTTAATATTTTCATCAATTACTATACTTTTATTTTCAACTTTTTCAGGTTCCTGGTTTTCATTTCCTAGCTGTGGGTACAATTCTTCAATCCCTTGAATTCCAACAGTTCTGTTGTTTATGAAATTCTCAGGAAACAAACAAGGACTAAAGCCTTGGGATTGCTCTGGTGAAGTCCTCTCTTGTTCAGGTAAAGTCTGCCTTTGTTCTGGTAAAGTCCTCTTCTGGTCAGGTAAAGTCTTCCTCTGATCTGGCAAAGTTCTCTTCTGTTCTGTTGAAGTTCTCTCAATTTTTGATGAAATCCTTTTCTGTTCCGGTAATGTTATCTTCTGTTCTGATAAAGTGATCTTTTGTACTGACTTACTACTATACAGTTTACTGCCAATTGATACATTCATGCCACCATTTGATTCCAAACATTCCTTACTGTCTTTGTTGATTGACTTAGATGAGATACATACTTTAGTCCTACATTCATCAAGCAATTCTCTATTATCAATCCAATTAAATAAGGCACTTTTAGGTGATATATCAGAGGTTACTCGTTTATCTATTTGGTGAGTAGCCTCTGCCTCTCCAGCAATCCCCTCTTTTTCTGTTGACTGGTTAATTTTCTCATCCTCGACATCTGACCAATCAAAATCCCATTCTGACTCCACATAGTTTTCCATCTCTGTGATCTCTTTTTCACTAATGTCAGCAGCACTCTTTTCATCAGAGATATTCTTGGAAGGGCTGACCTGAATAATGGAAATTCCTTCTGACACTTTACACCTTCCTGTCATCCTTACTCCTTCAGTATCCTCATCAGAGTGCTTTCTGTAACTTGTCTTACAGATTTCAATCAGTTTTTTAAAAGGCTTGTCTAAAGATTGTAAGTGGTCACCAATGGTTGGAATAGAAAGTTGACGACTTAATTCTAGATCATCAATATCATCAAGAAAGTCAAGACTGGATATGTTAGGAGCTGGTGGTGGAAAAAATGGCTTTTGAGAGATCTCATCGGCAAATGGCAGTGATCTTTTCTCAGTCCTTGCTTGTGTGCATGGAAATATAACTGATAAGTCACCATCATGTTGGTTATCAGGTAAGGGTTCTTTATGTGATAGGTCACAAGGTGGCAGGGTTTCATCAAGCTCCTCAACCTCTGGTGATTTACATAAAATCACTTCTGGTACTAATACTTTTTCACGTTTGTGCATCATGGCATTGTTGACAGCTGCTATCCCTTCATTCACATCATTTTTCTCTTTATGTCTGTTATTAGCCTTGCTTTTTAATAAATCACCTTTAAACTCAAAATCATCATCATCAGAATATTGCACAGGAGTTAAATGTTTGGTTTTCTTTTTCCTCTTTCCACCATTTTTTTGTCGAGGCTCAACATCCTCTTTACTGCTATTAGCACTTTCAGTATTATCTTTCACAAAATCATTATTCTTTGATGTTCTATCACCTCTCTCTTGGTTCACATCCAAATCATGGATCAAGTCCAACAGTGGTGTACTCTTATCTTGATTACCTGTAGAACAAGAGGCTCCTGTCTTTGACTTGCTTTTCAATACATCTTTTTCTGTCCTGTCATCCTTTCCACCTGAGTTCTTGTCCCCTGATGATGCACCATTGCTGTCTAACTGTTCATTAACACAAAACCTATGAATTCCTATTCTTGATTTTCTCTTCTTTATGATGTCATCTTTGTTTAAAAATGTCGCCATCTCCATGCCATAAACATCCTCGCCTTCAACAAATCCTTGTACTTCTATGAATTCCTCGACGTCCACAAAGTTTTTACAGCGTTTTGAATGGTCAACAAATTTAAATGGCTGTTTCTTTGTCTGCCATATTGACCACTCAGACAATGAAAATTCACTGGATGAAGTTTTCTGTTTCTATATAAAAAGAGCAAACATACAAACATGATACTCTACAGTCTTTTAATGAGGCGTAGACAGAGGAATTGTTTTTGGTCATGGAGATATATCTTGTCACTTAAAAAAAACTGAACCCATGACCCTTGGATTCAAAGACAATCATTTTAACTACAACTAAAGCACCACTTAATCATTGTTAATACATTAAAAAATATATTTGATAAGGTAACAGTCATGATTGATAAAGAGTATTGGTGACACAAATGACTTAACATTTACAAGGAGAAAGAGAAAACAATAATGGAAGGGTAGAAAATGGGGGGATGTAACATCAAGTAACAGAAGAGGTTGAATATTCATGATTATCCAATGGGGATATTTTGATTAAGGTCTAAAGGTAAAAATAAATTGTCTGCATTGATCTAAAAAACACAATCATGGACTTAATATGTCTGGTATAAATAATTCACCTTTTTGGATGTCTTGTCGCCAATGGTAAGGAATCTTCCACCTGATGGAATCGTCTTGATTTTGGCCTTCTGATGATCATCCAGTTTGTAATGCAGATTCCAAAACTTGAGTTCTTCTTCACTGAGGAATGCATCATTTTTCCGCTTCGGACCTATCCAAATAATAATAATAATGCTGATGACAATAATAATAATATCATGCACATGATGGTGCAATAAAAAGCAGAATAAACACAATAATAATACACATAATTTTACACATACAAATTAAATAGAAATAAAAAAAAACAAAAAACAGTGAAATGAATGCTTACCAGGGCACGTTTGATTGTTGATCTTGGATTGGTTGGAAGAAGACCTTGCAGATTTCACATCATTCTTGTTTTTGTAAGCTGATGCCACTGTCAGATACATCTGATGAATTTTAGGATTCAGTCCTTTGGGTACCATGCGAGGATTATTATGATAAAGCTGAAGATTTTTTTTATTGCCATGTAGAGCTTTTTGAATTCCTTTATTATTATAAAAACCCTGGTTATAAACCGTCTCTTCTTTACCTTCTGTTACCAACATTACGATGCGCCCATGTCTTTTGCGACCAGTCCTCCCCATTCGCTGTACGAGACGTATTGGACTTTTGTGGACATCATAGCAGACAATTAAATCCACTTCTCCGATATCAAGACCTTCTTCTCCAACACAAGTGGAAACAATGGTATTGTAACCCCCAGCTCGAAACTCTCTAACAACCTGATTAGAAAAATCAAATCAGAATATTTAGTCCAGATAAGCATATACTAGGACCATGTAACAGAAACTGCTCATTTGTCCTACAACTGAGCTATCATGTGTCCAATTTACAACACATTCCCACAATGTTGAAGGCTACGTTCAGACTTGGAGTTAAACTCTGTAGTTCTAAGATTACCTACATATGGTAAGAATTGTCTATAAATAATTCCACTACAAGTTTTGATCTTGTCAAAAAGAAAATCAACAAAGGGCTGCTACAAGGTCAAAGTTCAATTACTTTCTTATCTAATACACCCTTACCCGTAGCTGCTCTTTCTGCGTGACTCCCTTGGTTGATTTACCTGCAGACGATTGACCAACAAAAGGCATGCATTTGATTGATGGTTTGTGCTGATTTAACATAGTTGAAATTTCATTCACACTGTCACGATATTGCGTGAATATCATGACACGCGTGTTCATTTTTGCACTTGAAGAACATCCATTCTCTAAATAAAAACATCAAAACACACTTAATTTTTCATTTTGCCAAGAGTCACTACTTCTTGGAATAGCAGTAAAAGTAAAAATGTAACCCATAAGCAATGAAAAATGGCCTTAAAAACGCCTTGAGCACATTCTAGGTGGATATAAATCGTATTTATTATTATTATTAAATGAAACTATAATTAACATAGTACTTAGTGTAAATATATACAATCTGACTTACCACTTTTGTACTGATCAAAATGCTCCAGTACAACTTCTTCCAGCTTCTTTAACTTTGGGTGGCTGTAGACAAATGGTCTCTTAGGAATCTTGACTAAAGATGAGCTGAAGGACCTGTCAATCATTGAAGCAAACATAATAAACATAATAATGTATGTGTTGTTACAGGTACAATGTAACTGCATTAGGCTAGTAGTAAAATACTATTATTTTTGCTCACTTTGAATATTTACTGTAGAATTTTTAGTTATTAGTATTTAATTACTTTTCCTCAAAAACAAACTGATGCTAAGACAGAATTATTTCACCTGTTAGCAAGCTCTGTTTCCTCTGTTTCAACTTGAAATTTTCTTTCCAGTTCTCCCATTAATTCGCTAAAAACATGGTTTTGCATGAGTTCATTCCTTGCTCTCGATGTTCCCTTTGAACCATCCACCATGCTAGTCAGGAAACAGTGCAATGAGTGCATCCCATGTTGTAGGAGCAGCTCATATCCATGATACAGACTGATAAGAATAGCAAATTCCCCCTCAGCTACTCCTAGCTGAGCCCTCTGTAAAACAAAATGCTTATTAGGTATACACATAGAGCTATTAAACAACTAGAGTGCTGACAAGATGGCGCAGCAATGCAGAGTTATGTATGTGTACCATCCAAGATGGCCGTCGTAGTAAAGTGCCACCTTCAAGCTTAGTATACATATTATTATATATTAATAAGCCCTCTGCCTGACTATTATTTCATTAATGATAATGAGTAATGGTAATAACAAATTATTAAACTATTGTAGCCAAAACGAGGCCAAGTGGAGCATCTTATTCAAAAATAAATACCAAGGAATGAAAATTAAAATCGTGTACATTACACCCAAACACCGCAATGCTAGCATTTCAAACATACAGGTAACTAGCTGTACTGAACTTTCTGAGTAAATTGAGGGCGCATTTGCAAACGATAACGCTTTAGCGAAATTTGATTGGTTAAACCTATGGTAGCCATCTTGGATGGTACACACACACAGTTCTGCGTATTTCGACCATCGAATACATTGCAGTTAGCGCTCTAGTATTCTTATTATACCTCTATGGGTATACAGTAATCATTTGTATAAATGCCCGGGGCGTCTATTTTCAAGAAGGGTTTTTGAGTGGCGTTTATTTGAGGGAGGCTTTTATTGGAGACGCACTAATTTTTTTTGGGTGTAAAATGGATAAGTATAATATAGGGATACTCAAATAATATTAGCAAATACTCCAGCTGAAAACTCTGAAAAAAAGTGTTTACAAGTTGTTGTTAACACTATAATTCAGCCGGGTATATACTCTTATTACCTTCTATTCTTTAAAAATGTTGCTCAATAGAAACAAAATAGAAAATGTACTTCAATACTATGAAATACAGTAAGATGAAAATAGTCTTTAAAACATGCACTGTTATCTATTATGCAATAGCAAGCAACTAAGCTATGCACACATACACAAAAACTATTACTTGAAATACAACAATAGTATTGGAGGAATTTTGAAGAGCACCAATTTGAGATACAGTACTACTCTGACCCACAAACAAATTACATCCTTTGAACACATACAGAAAAGGGCATTTCAGATAATTCTCCTATGGCGTACCGTAATTATGATGAGGCACGTTTGATTCTAAATATTCCACTGTTAAAGGACAGACGTACCTGACTGTGCAGGGAATACTTCCAAAAATTAAAAAATTCCAATCACAGATTAAATGTTTTAATCCCTTCATTACGTAATGTATCATGTAACTTGAGGACAAGCACCAAATTTCCTCAATCCAAATATAATACAAACAGTTCAAAAAAATTTATCAATAATACCAAAAAAAAAAAGAAATCGAGTATGGGATGCCAAATAAATTAGGTATGGCGCGCAATAAAGAATGAGTAACCTAAAATTAGGTCCTTGAACCAAGGTTAAGCATAATAGTATGGCTTCTAAATAATAAGATAAGCTTGGGTTGTTCAAAGGATGGTAAGTACTCCCTGCAGAATCGAACGGACATTGTTTCTATGTTTTATTTTAATCTTTAATGCTTTGCTTTTGTCCTTTATATTGTTAGATGATTGACTTTTTGATTTGTGTGATAGTGTTCAACTTTAATTTATTTACATAGTAAATTGCAATAAAATTTTTATTGTATCTTATCGTATCATACTTACCTGCATGTGCTCAGGTGGATCCTTTCTGAACGCGTCTCGACACATCAACACTTGATACTTCGTCAATGACTTGGGGTTCCTGGAGTACAGGCACTTGGTACGATACAACTTGTCAACATACAAAGTAATAATCTGCATTTAAGGCAAAACATCTTCAAAGTTATTCAAATACAATCAATATTTAACATGTAAACTTTAATATTATTCTTGAATAAATTGTGGTAAAACCTGGAATTTTGGGCTGTTTTAAAGTAAGATGAATGCAGCAATATTTGAAATGCTGGTGGTATTGTCAGAGTTTTGGTCCATTCATATTTTTGGTATCTTTCATACCAGCCTCTCCAAGATTAGTCTGCATTCACATTGGATCCGAAATGAAATTTAGGCCGCATTTCCGATGAGCTGAACGCCAGCGTTCATATTCACTGATTTGATTTTCTGATTGGTTTGGTAGGCCTTCCAATCCGAAAATTCGGATTTGGTGCGAATGCAGCTTTATACTTAACAAAATATGGTAACCACAAAAATAATTGTAATCACCATTACTCACCCTTAAATATTTCTCTTGAATGGCTTCCAGTTCTTTTCCCAGAGGCACAACATACTTGTCAATCTTCCTGCTATGTACGTACTTCTGAATATCTGGAGCTTCTTCTGATCTTATCTCAATATGGGCGATCATTAAATTAGTTAAAACTTGTTGCACCGCCTTTAAATGAGAACATTAGAAAAAAATAAAACTGTATTTAAAAAATAATGTTTTATTTCCTGTTACACATAACAGCAAGTACACTCTCCCATATGGATTGATATAATACCCTATAAACTAAGTCTCAATGACTTAAAGAGTTGAGTTGATACTGAACATAAAAAACCCAGAATTACTTTACAGCACTGATGGGCAAAGTGCAGCCTGCAGCCCGCATGTGGCCCGACAGTGATTTTTTTTGCGGCCTGCAAAAATGAATTAAAAACCCTATGTGTGTGGCCCGCCAAACATTTTTGACTAGAAAACACCTTGTTTTTTACGGCCCGACACTAATCATCTGTAAAAAGTAATGTAAAAACTGAGAATAAAGTGGTACAAAAGCAGTGCATGAAGTTTTTTGGAAGCACACTGTAAACATCAAAGTTTGGGTGCAGCCTTTGGTGTTAATTCAAAATTCACTTTGACCGATTTTTATGCCCACTCATGCTTTACAACATTTGAACCCAAGATTCGGCGATTTAAAGGTGGGCACCATAGTTCATTTATGTAAAAATTTATTTTCCTAACAAAACAAATTCTTAAATTCGAATAAAACTTGTGTTTAGAAAGATTTTTTTTTCATTTCTTAAGTACATTTGTTAGTAGAATTATTCATCTAAATATTTTCACTAAAGAATCTTAGAAGTACAGTAATACCATTACCTTAATGTCACTGCCAGGAGTTGCACTTAAAGCCAATACTCGGAAGTTGATTGTGTATTTAGACAGCTCTCTTACAACCTTGTTTAAGAATTAAAGACATTGAAAAAAACTGTATTTAGACCACCTCTTTCTTATTATAATTTTCAGTTGAAAGTTAATAGCTTAATCACAAATAAAAATGAATATATTTAAAGTGAAAACAGGCAAAAATGTAAAACAAATAAAACAGAATTCGTTAAAAGAAAAAGCATTGAAGTAGATTTACTTGACAATAAGAGTGATTGCCCAAGGCCTTGTGAGCCTCATCCACCACCAGGCATTTGATGTCATCAGCGGGACAAGCTTTGCGGCTGAGGTCATTCATAAGAACTTGAGGGGTCAGAAAAAACACTCTTCTTGATTGCCAAACTCTTTTTCTTTCTGGTGGATGCATGCTGCCTATTAAAGGAATACAAAAAGAACCAACAGATTATAACTAGTTATTTAAGAATCAAAATTCTTTTAAATTGTCCTTTAAATAAAAATATCAAGTTAATGCTGTGATAGTAAAGGCATACTGTATTGGTCAAATCTGGAAAAAACCTCAAAATTTAATTAATAATATATTTAATTTCTGATTTGAAGGATGAAATTTTTTTTGAATTTTTTTACGCGTGCAACACAGGCGCCAAGGATTGCCAATGGCGAATATATCACTGTCCTACTTATAAGTGACAATCGGTATAACGAAAGGTTATAACTAAAGTAAGCAATCTAAATAATGAAATAGAAAAATTAGCTTTCAAATTTAAACTGAATGAATACAGTAGTAAATGCATTTCACTTCACCTGTCATTTCTGCTGTGTGATTCTGTGGAATTCCCATTATATTATAACAAGCTTCAATTTGCTGAGCAACCAACGGTTTCGTTGGTGCCATGAACACAATTTTTCCAGACGGATACCAACGGTAGAAATTATACATAACAACTGCAGCGATGAATGTTTTACCCAAGCCAGTTGGCAATGTTACAAGTGTATTTTTAAGAAGCGACTGCTCAACGATGTTCATTTGGTAATCTCTGACAGGCATATTAGTTGGATAGATCCATATATGGCCAGAAGAAACGTCAAAACCAGGCAAGCTTTCAAGAGGTGTGCCTTGTACAATAGAATTTTTAGTTGTATTGCTGCTGTCCCATTCTTGGCAAGCTGCCAAAAGTGTTTCATCATCCAGGTCAGCATCATCCAGGTCAGCAATATCCTCATCGCCAATTCCATCTATTAAATTTGTTTTGGATGTGCTGGAAACTTTTGTCCCCCAGCTCTGAAATAGGGTTGACTGCACTTTCTTCATAATTATTTCACCATATTTTAGAATTTGTAGGTTAAAAAGATATATTACTTTGCTTAAAAATGATACTCGAACAAAAGAAACGAAAGATTACAGACAAGTGAACTGCTAACAAGTTTCCTATTTTGTTTTGGCATTCCATACATTCATTATTTGTCCTGAACAGCAGTCATGGTATTATCAGTATCTGCGTATTGAAAAAAATATAAATAGAAAAAATGAAATAGGTATATACAATAGTTAAAAGCATTATATGCAGCGGCAGACCGTCAAGGCAAGCAAGGTATGTAGTGCATACCCTGGCTAAAACAAATAAAAAATATGTAGTACAGTTTCTCAGTTTTATTGCTACAGATCATTGGAATAGCAAAGTTTTCAATGTTTGGCCTACTTTGGTATCGATTCTAGGATTGTCACAGTCGGCCTATTGCATCGTACTCTAAGCTGCTTAGAATTTCCACATGGCTGGTTTTTAATATCAGCCAATCACGTATTCAGTGAGTCAATGGAAGTCAGAGCATACCCTACAACGCTTAAATTTGCTATTGTGACAACAGTGTGGTGGTGCAGAATAGCCAATTTATAACTGGAATGGAAGTGCTGCTTCCAAGACATGTGCGCATGCTCTTCTTCTCACAAATCTTTTACTGTACGTACGAGGTCTCAGTTTTTTAATCTATAACAACAATAAATAGACATACAAAAAGCTAAATAACACAATCTGTTGTTGTTAGTATTATAGCAATTTGTGAACTTCAAGATTGGTGTACAAAAATGCTCGTTTTCGATCGACATACATCCCTATCTAACTAGTTAGGCGGCTTGTCGCGAATCGTCACACTCCTAGGCTAGGCCTAGGTAGGGCCCAGACCTGAGTGACAAGCCTGGGCCTGGCTAGGTAGGGCCCAGACCTGAGGTGACAAGCTGGGCCTGGCTACATACAGAGAGGAGGACTTCTCTGTCTGGCCTAGCCTGGCCGGCCTATCTACATAGCCTTTCCTAATCTCTTCCTGATATAGACTAAATCTTACATCACACAGACAGTGTGTTAATTTAACGGTAGTAACTAGCCTATGTAAGATACCTATGTTTTGAATGTCAAATTTCGCGCGACAGAGACACAGTTCTTCCATCTTTCAGAAAAATAAGTTGTGCGTTTCATTGCACATGTGTTACCAGTAGTGAAATTTGTGAAGACGACTTTCATTACAGTTGGAACTGCTTTCTTTGGTCTTACGTATAGTGCGTTCCGCCATATTCCGATGACGAGCAAACTGGGTAACAGAACGCATTTCGCGTCTTCAGGCGAAACAAGATCGACGAAACGAAAATCATTCGATCAACGACGACGGCTGACACCATCAAACAAAATATACACATGTCATGTTAAAAATAGAAAATGACAGATTATATAATTTACGAAGATAGTGATGAAGAGTGTGCAGGAGGACAACAAAGGTTAGTGCCTAGATTAGGCCTGATTTTTAAGGTTACAGTAGTCTATTGTAGGGTCAGGCCCAGACTAGCTGGGTAGGCCTACTACTACTAGAACTGGTAGCCGATCATTTCGGTCGCGCTTCGTTTCACATGGGCCGGATAAGCCTGGGCTTCGGCCATATGCCTAGGCTAGGCCTAGTTGTTAGTGAAGAGAAGCCTTCCTTGACATTTTTCTTGACATTTATGTCGATGGGTAGCGCCACCCCTGCTGGCGTGAGACTTGTTTAGGCATACTTATATGAGCTTTAATAGAATAAATATATTAGATTGCACACAAAAAAAATTCATTTTTTAACATTTTTGTCATCAGTTCTGAAGATGAGCTTGATATCCTTCTGCACGGAACACCCGAGCGAAAAAGGAAACTGACCCGGTCTTTAAGTCGTGGAAGTCTACAATTATCATCAAGTGAAGATGAATTTGAAAAAGAAATGGAAAAGGAATTGGATGAAACAATGAGACAACATGAAAAACGGCAATTCAGTAAGTTGATGGAGAGTCTAACAAATTAGCATTCAACAATCTAACCTGATGGGTAACAAAATTTGCAATACAACAAAATTAATCTATGTTTTACTCTGAATGAAGGTAAATTGAAATGTGAAGAAGGCTCTACATCTCAGAATTCAAAACCATTAGGACAGTCAACAGAGAATGCTGCTGAAGAATGCTATGATGATATATATTTTGATTCAGATGAAGAAGATGCAAAAACAGGCAAGTATAATTAACATTCTTTCAATACAGTCTTACAAAGTATACTTAAATAGAAGTGACATTGCCAAATTATCTCCCTAATTTCCATAATGAGACTTAAGCATACTATCATTGAATTATTTTTTTCAAAACATAAACAATGAAATATTTAAGCACAATCATTGACATTGGCTGATTTTTAAATTCTTTCCATCCTACCCAGTTTTATGTGACAAACACCTGTGATTTGCCCATATATGGTATGATATGACATTATCATGCCCATATATAGATGTGATAGGACATCATCATGCCCAAATATAGGTTTCATATGACACCATGCTCATGTATGGGCAATCCACACAAATTTGCTACATTCTTGATGGTCAACTGAGCTCTCACCAAGCTAGATGTCTTTATTGTCTTAAACAAAACAAGTATGGGGAGTTTTCCATGGTATTGTATAATACTTTATTTGATGAAGCATATGATGTTAAACTAAAACAATAAACATAGTTATTTTTGTTTGTTAATTGAATGATATGTCAATAAATTTTCTTCTCCTTTGCAGGCAAATCAAAACATAAAGTGCTAACAAATGAAGAATTAATGTACGACCCTGATATTGATGATGACAATCAACAATGGATAGATAAACAAAGAAAAATGTACCATCCCAATCAACTACCCTCAGGAAGTGATCCCAGCTCTGCTGGATCAAGCAGAACAACCACCAAGGTTTCTAACAAAGCACCGCTCAGCGATGCCGTACTAAACTGCCCGGCCTGCATGACTACGTTATGTTTAGACTGTCAACGTCATGAAAAGTACCACCAGCAATTTAGGGCCATGTTTGTTTTGAACTGTAAGATCATCCATTCAGAAATTCTTAGGTACAAGCCAAATGTTAGGAAACAGCAGCGCCATAGAAAAAAGCGAAAATCTACTGACGAGGACAATGTTGCAGAGAGTTCTTCAGAAACAGAGGAAGTGTTTCACCCGGTTCGTTGCAGCATGTGCAACACAGAAGTTGCCATGTATGATAAAGAGGAAGTTTACCACTTCTTCAATGTTTTATCCAGTGTAGCTTAAACTGTCTAAATCGTGAATATTCATATATTGATATTAATCTAATGAATATTTCAATATGGATTCAAATCATATACATAATGATATTTTCTTTCCTGGGATATTATGGACAATTTTAATTTTGAATAAAGAATTTTAAACCCAACTCAGGCAGGGAAGTACGGCGCATCCTATTTATCATTGTGGACAGTTTTCAGGTGGTTCTGTGAATAAACATGTTTAATATTCTACAACACGACTGTCCCCGATGCAGACCTGACGCGAAACAAATTGCATCAGGCTGCGTTATACGATGCTAAGTTGAACTTTATACAATCAAAGAGGGAGATTAAACTACAATAGATGTTTTATCTTTTAAAATCCCAACATATATTTATTATCAATGGTATTATCATTAATAACAAATATAGTATTTCCTTTTTTAACCTGTAATAATTAAGTTCAGTAAAGTTAAATTTGTATATTTTTGACATGTTTTTTTAGTTTTTAAACATTTAATCATTCTAACAACTACAATACAGTAAATGGAAATGAATATACATTTTGTAAATACCAAATGCAATTGTTTTGTTATGTATTTGCGTGCTGTATATTTTTTTTCATTTGATTCTAGTAAAAAATTTTAAATAATTTTTTAGAAACAATACTAATCACTGATATACTGTCTGTATTAACATATATAACCCTTAGAAATTAAAACTTGGCATATAAAAGGTGAACCTCTGAGAGACAAATAATAATCCAATTTGTACTGATTTAAAGATTTCAAGAAGAATTTTATTGTTCAAATTTATCATTAAAAGTGATTCCAAGATGGATTTTTCAATCATGATTTTATACTGACATTGTTCTACATACACACATGCCTTCATACAACTACACTCACATAACCCCTTACTTCTCCTTCTCACAAACACACACATCCCTTACTCCCCAAACACTATAAAAACTGCACTGGTAGTTCCATTAACTGTTATAAAAGTGTATCCACTAACTGTTATGTATTTGGGTAGCTGACAAACACTTCATTTATAGTATGCATTGAAATTTAGCTCACAAAATTAAGAGTGGCCATCAAGATCTGCACATGTTTGCATCAAAGATGTGTTCAATAGGGGCATGGGCAATACAAGCCCCTAGAAAAATGAGTCCCCATCAACATCCAAAGTAGTTATTAACAGTATTAAAATGGGCCCAGGGGCCAGATTTATCAAACTAGAAATCAGCTTAAATTCATATTAACTTTAGTCAGATTTATCAATATTGCTTAGCCTAAAATTATAAAATTGATTGTATGCAGGCTGGTTCCCGCCCCACCCACCACCCCCTTGCTAATATAGTATGTTCTGCCATCACACCCCCCTCGCGTCAATACTATAAGATACACTGCTAGTCCGTATATATAGCTCATTGAGACGTGTAATGAGTTAAGTCCATTGTTAATAATACTGATCTTGGTATACACTACATGCTGGTTTAGACTGACCCTTGGTGAAGCATCAATGTCAGAAAACACAAAACCAATTTTAGTCTACATCCAGGATGGTCTAATCTGATCACCTGACTTTCTTAGAAACAGGTTAACAGACATCCACCAGCCTGAAGGATTCATTCACTTTAGCTCAGTTACTGTATTTAAATTCATTTTAAAGTTTTCTTCCAGCAAAATATGTTAGGTTTTGAGATTCGTCAGGAAAGTTTGAAAAGACATCCTCCTAGACACAGAGATTCACCACATTTACTTCCACTTGGGAGTCTAGACATCTTAACCTAGAAAAAAAAAAGATGAAAGTGAAACAAGAACTCTCCTAAATTTTAATTATGATGAATTTAGATTTTGTTTTTAAATTAAAAAAATTATTTACTGTAATTAAGACATTCAATTAAATGTTCTGTGGTTAAGAGGCTTGCTTCCATCCCAAAAGTCCTGTTTTATTATTAGCATATTCGAATATACAAAATTAGCATATTCAAATACCATAATTTTAAGGTGCTGTATCTTACCTTTGGTGATTTATCCCTTGTTGACATATAACCAAAACACATGCTCTCTGTTGTATGAGCCCAAACAAGTTCAGCGTTATTCTGATCATAACTTACTAGAAGAGCGCCACCTAGCTTCTCACTGTCATTGCAAAGTAGTTGACTACCTGAGAGTACCAATAAGTTTAACAAAAATATTATTTAGCAATTTTAATACACATCTGTGTCAACCCACACCCCAGCCTACGCCAATCAATGATATATCTATAAGTATTACCAACAGTCTTACTTTTAAAATCTTGAGTAAATGTTTCTTGTACAGCTTCAATTGGGTTATCTTTTGCTTGCACATTCTGGCAACACTTTTGAGCTAGGTTTGTTCTCATGATCTGCTCTCCACACCCTGTTGTTGAGCATGCAATTCCTACTTTATCATCTTTAACATTTTCTGACCAGCAACCACAACCAAACATAGCTGCCTGTAAATTTTGAGGGCATTTGTTTTTCATCATAATCATTATCTTAAAATTCATCATCATTATCACCAACATCATCATCGTTATCATCACTGTTATTAATATTTAATATTATTACCTGACATCATTTATTTAATAGGTAGGTGATGTTGCACCATGAACATAGTAAATTTATATATCTCTGACAAATGACAATAATGTATATCTGTATCTGTATCATGTTATTCTATATATCCTTGTTACTCAGTAATTAATTTATATAAAATAAAAAATATCTTTATTTATGATTACACTACAATTATCATTAGCAAAAAAATATAAAAAAATAATCAAATTTTCATACATGGCCAACCCTACCAGGATGCTTCAAAACAATTCCTCCACTTGAAACAGCAGAGCTGATGTTGCCGTTTGTGTCTAAACAGATTGCGCCAACTGTGTCCATGAGCAGGCATGATTCCTGTGAACAATAATTAAGATTATTGTTGTTGAAAAATATAAATACATAGAACGCTATTGACTGCATACCTGTAAGGTGTCCTATTCTATGCAATAATTAATATTATTAGCCATTTTCAATACAGCAATGGAGGTGGAAAACCTTGGAGAGATAGTTGACAAGAAACTTCTCACATTTTATTCAGTTTATATTTACATCATATGTTTCTCCAAACTGACAATTAAAACAAAATCTAAACCTCTTGTCGTTTCTTGGCTGACGGAGCCTCATGATTAACCGAACACTCTGATAACTGTCTTTTATATTTCTTGTAACTCTTCAATGCATTCTCTGTTGTCATGGTACCTGGTAATGCTTCCTTAATCCCATGATCCCTTGCAAATTGTCTGGCACCATTACTCACAAGAAAACTTTGAAGATAATAAGAATAATTTATAATAATAATAATTTACTAATTTATACTGAGCAAATTCTATTAAAAAATATAAGAGATAATACAGTATATTATAAGATGTAATACTTGTTAAGCATTGATTTGAGGGATTGAACTAATGACCAATGGTTTAGTGGTGTGAGCACCATAAGAAAAAATTTCAACCTTGCAATCATGTACAGTATTGGATGAATATTTTTATACAATAGTATATTTCCTATTGCCAATTTGTACCCTATATACCTAAAAATCAAATGAAACCAAATTAAATACAAACCATGGCGGAACCCTTCCCATAGACAGCTTGCCCTTCAGCTGCTCTCCCAGTAAACAATTTGCAGCTTCAATTGGATTCTTAATACCTGGGAAAGAGACAGATAATTAATACAAAATACCGTTCATTAAAAAAACATTGCTGGTAGAAGCGAATTCAGGGAATGGGTGGGAAGGGGGAGCTGGCCCAGGGCCCCTAGCTAAATCTTTCAAAATTATTTAAAAAAATAGAGAAAAAAAGAAAATTATATCTAAATCAAAAGTACCATTGCCAGCCATCTAGGTGCCATTATAAAATTTTCTTACCTCTAGACCCTCCATCTGTGAAAGACCCTCCCCTGGCCTCTAACTTGAATTCAGGGATCCGCCACTGAGAAGCACAATACTAATTTTTCAATTGAAAACCACTCAAACATATCTTATATATTTATTGTTTGAAATAATATTTTTTAATTTTATTCATTATATATATTTATTATTGTAAAAATTAAATAAATGTGTATACATCACCCTGCAAAGCTCCAACAGCACCAAACATTCTGCCTTTGCCATCCATAATGCTGGCATCACATTCGACTGTGCCATGAAGTGTTAAGTTCGAACCACTTCCAGCATTTGTAAGTGGGTCATCCTGTGTATACAAGTGAAATTTTTTTTCATCAGTTTATATTTGTTATATTATATGCTAATATATATGTGTATATGTGTGCGAGCCTTTTTTTTTGTGGACATTAATTATGTCATCATCAGGAAAAATGACATATTCCTGATGATGACATATCATATTCCTGATGATGACATAATTAATGTTGAAATACTAAATCCTAACACGATGGCGTGCATTTCAATACTTGGAGTATGTATACTTAATTCTTATATGAGATTAATCAGTGGACCTTTCGGTTAAAACATTTACCTCTAATATTTTCATTACTGAAACCAATGTCACCAAAGATGAAGCACTGCTTTGTAGCATATCAATTCCCTACAGAAATGAAAAACACATTACTGTATATAGACTTGATTTTTTGGGGTTCATCAGCTTTTTAAGCTTTATAAACAGCCATACAAACGAATGAGGTTAAATTTGCAAGATTTGCTGTACTTTGTACAGGTGTATTGTAAAGGGTTAATTCTATTGTTTTCTAGAACATAAATACAAAGGATTGTTCTATATTCTATTTACTTACCTTGGCACATGCCACTTTGCATAGCCGCTTGTAGTCACCTTCCTTTGTAGGCGAATGGTACCCAGCACCTTAAAAATACAATCAAAATAAAGTAAAATATAGGCCTATACCTACTGTACATATACATACATATGTATACATATACATATGCATATAAATAAACACAAGAGATACTGAGTGATACGCCGGATGACATGGCTTCTCTGTGTACTCTTCTATTTTTAGCTTAAAAAAAAAGAGTAAATAAAACTATTGTTGTATTACCTATGTGCACAGCAATGACACCACCAGTTGTCATCCTACTACCACGTTAAGTTAATGGTAGAAGCATCTGGTGCAGCATGTATGGCGTTGGTCTTTCAATCAGACGATTGGGGCACAAGACTGATGATTGTCACAATGCTTCGTCCTCGAGAAAGACATCTGCACTTGCCTCTATATAATAATACAATATAATTTAATCAAGACTTTCTTTATCTAGTTTAGTGAACCCGCCAATAATGATGATTTTGAATAAAAATAAAATTTTATTTTTGGCCAATTAGCGTACCCGCCGCCACAAAAAAATGGAAATTTCAGAAAGAAATAAAAGTTTTTCTTTATTTTTATCATGCCCACCACTGAATTGAAATCTTCAAAAATAAGATACGTATATTTCTTCCTAATTTATATACTGTAAATTGAAAGTATTTAACCATCCCCCTTACTACACAGTTTAAATTCTCCAAATTTTATTTTTATTTTCTCCTCCATGTAGATAATTTTGGCAAAACTATTTGCTAAATATGAAAACAAAATTATAATGTTTATTTCGCACTTCACTGACGATCTTTAAAAAAATAGGTTTGCGAAACAAAGTATAAAAAAGTCTCCCCTTATTTTAACACAGAGTTGAATCACTAAGGCTGTGAAAGGCCATACTGTCATGATAAGAAGAAACAAAATTATTACTAAAAATGAATTCAAACAAACTACAAAAACACAACATCAACTACCAGTGAAACTTACCCCCCACTGGACACCAACTGAGTATCCTCTCTTCACTAAGAAGTGTGGATACCTGGTAGGAGGTGAAATCAGTATAGTACTGATTACATGTATAACTAGGAACACTTCCCAGGGAGCAGAGGGGGTTTCATGTGGTGTACAATGCTGTATCTTGGTATGGAGTGATGCACGCCCGAAAAAAAGCTTGCACCCAGGGGCCCCCTTACCGGAAATATCTGAAGCTAAAAAAATTAAGGTCAAGTAGTTCTTTTACGACTAGCTCCCCTTCACTTGATCATCAAGCCTGCACCACACCCACATAATCCCCCACTTCAAATCATGTCTATATGCATTGCCACTGGTTGTTATGATTGATTCTGTATCGAATGACCTCTGAAAAAAAACGCGCCTTGAGCAGTTCTTCCATAATTGGATATGTGTAGTATTACCGTATATAAATCCCCGTACATAGCTGCGCCAGCCAGCTAGCAGGCCAGACCTTGACATAGAATACGCTAGGCGATACCATTTTCCACAAAGGTAATTTCCACTGTGCTCGCGCCAAAAAACATAAAAAAACATCAGAAAATACCGACTAAAAAAGTAATGGTTTTTATCTTTCTTGGCCTTCGGCCTATCTTTCTCTAGGTAGAGTATAAGCTTAGTACCAGCAGGTCCATGGTACCAGTATAGGCCAAACACTGGACCTCAAGGCTGGGGCCAAAAGCCTAGCAGAAGAGCAGGGATGGAGAACTCCATATGTTATGGCATATAGAGAAAGAATGTTATGAATTGGTCAGGTAGTGGGGTGGGGGGAAATGACCGTTCGGAATGTGTATGGAACCATGGACATGGAGGTCTCCATGATGGAACACATTTGCATGGAATTAATCTAGAGTTAAAGCCGTATGCCTAGTCTGCGCAGTGAGATTGTATAGTCCTAGCCCATATTGAACTAGTTCAAGCACCAGTATCAATTGTAAAGAACTTATTACCTAGGCCCGAGACTGCACCTCCTCACTCTCACTCTCACCAATACATTACAAGGCCTTGCTTTCTCGCATGCGCACACTCAGCAGTCGTCGGGCTCAAAACTGCATGCTGAGAATGTGTTGACGGCCAGGCGTTGACGCACTTGGACGCGCATTAGCATAAGTTGACGCAAATTTCCATTAGTTCACGCAATTTGTAAAATGACGGGATGTTAGATTCAGTATTCATTTCCCCATGCAAAAATGGAAGGGCCATCGTACGTCATTGTTTTGCAAAACCTGACTGCTTTGCAAAACATGGTCGGTGGAGCGTGGCGGTGTGTATTCTGTCCAGTGTTTTGATAGAGGTATTATAAACACAGGACACTATTATCATTTTCAGAGTTGTACGAATGTAGAAAGCTTTTGTTTTCGTCTTTCAGAATTACAAAGTATTCGTTAAATAATACAGTGCACATTTTTCATCGGGTACTACTTCTATATAGGCCTAGGCCCCTACACACACCAGTATTTTTAGTCATTTTGAATTCTAGCTAGGCTTAGGCCTAGCTAGGAGCCTGCTAGTCTAGGCCTTAGGCGGGCCTGCCTCTACTCAAGCTACAGAAAAACACTAGGCTAGGTATAGGTAGGCCTGGCTTACTCCATCCAAGAGTAAGATGGGCCAGCCTAGGCCAATGAGTAGTCGTTATTTTTACTGTATTGATTTTGATCATGAGCGATCCTCTTTTTTTTTCTTTTTTAAACATTTAAAAAAAAAAAAAAAATTTTATATGTTATCCTATTATTATATGATGAGGCTATGTGGTGTCATATGCATGGGGTTCATAATAAGATAGGCTTAGTCTAGTATGTAAGCTTTTTTTTTTTTCTCTCTGCTTTGTCAATGTCATTTTCTTAATTTGTAATGTTATTTGCTTAGGGGTAGGTAGGCCAACTTTGTGTGTTCTGCACCTGTTTGTTTTCTACTTGCCTTTTTTATATTTAATTATTTTGTACTTAATTTTGTTTGTCATGCCTGAAATTTTTGATTGAATGAAATAAACAAACTCTGAATAAAGTGATACAAGCCATTAATTGGCATTCACTTTAATAATGAAGTTTGAAATATTTAATTATAGTTTGTTTCCTACTGTCTTATTTAATGTTATATTCTGCAGATAATGTCAAGAATTGAAGAGCAATTGGCTCAATATAGAGCTAGAAAACAGAATCAAATACCGACAAAACAAAATGCTACTAGAGATGCTGACAAATTATCTTCCACAGCAAAGGAGAGGACACCAACAACATCAAAGGTTTGTTAGGTTTCTTTTTATTTACACTATATGCACTGGAAGCGGTTTGGTGCAGTGGAAATGGTTTGGTTTCCCAAACTCGAGGTCGCGGTTTCAATCCTCTGCTGTGCATTTTGATTGTGTCCTTGAGCAAGTCATTTTATCTACATTGCTTCAGTCTTCCCAGCTGTATAGCGTGGCTTCCAGGGGGACTATCGGACTCATTCTGCTTCACGTTACAGTAACTAGGGATAAGCTCTAGCCCTATGAGCCCTGAGGCTTGGCAAGGATTTACTTTTTACATGCACTTTTCTAAAATCACAGGGTCTCAAAACTTTATTATTTATTTTCCAGATCTTATTACAGTAAACATCACAAAGACTAGAGCACTATTCGGACCTATTGTCAAAAAACAAAATAATTCACTATACAAAGGCTCTCCAACTAATACTGGTATACAGGAACAATAAAATACAACATGTTAACAAGAAAATAGATGGAGAACAAGGTTCAGTTAAAATTAAATGCAAACAACACATCTGAGAAAAATCAGTCACCAAAAAAAAATAAGTCAGTAACAGAAGTCGGGATCACATCCCTCATCCACAGGAATGTAAAAAAAACATTTGTACGGGTTTTGCATGTCACTCATTAATATTGTGTCGTCATCTAATAACGGGAGGGATAACAAAAAAATGTATGTACTTTCTTTTCACTTTTTCAGTTACAACAATGGATAGATGGATTATTCATCTACGCTGAAAACACAAGGCTTGTCAGAGCAATTCAGAGTAGCAGTCTTGCCAAAGCCACATATCTAAAATTTCTGCTGTGGTTACTACTATATGCTTTATTTATTCAACTGCAGTTTGGCGTTTTCTTCTTCATGGGCAGCCTATTCTACTTGATGTACATCACAATGACAGTTGGAAAGATAAGGAAGCCGGGTGAACCAAGTGCATATTCCGTGTTCAATCCTGATTTTGAGACAATTGACGGAACATTTACCGCAGAGCAATTTGAACGAGAACTCCTTCATGGAGCTGGATCTGTTAGGTAGATGCAATTATATATATTATTGACAACATTTTTTATATTTGAAACTTTTATAATATATCAAATTTTTTTGGATCAAGGTCTTTTGAGTTCGTTACTATTTAAAGTTCTTTTGAGTTTGTTACTATTTTAACTCTTTTATTACTATATAATTTAAATCTTTTTTTAGAGGTACAGTATAACTTTATCAATATTTGATTTTATATTAAAATATTCAATATAGAAAACCATTAAAACATCAGCTTATAACTATGGCTTAATTGTGATTTAAGATATTATTTATCAGGGATCTCTGGTAATTACAGTAGACTAAAAATATAAAATTATTGTATTGACCAAAGCAAGCAAAATAACAATAAACCTTTACATAGTGTCAATCTAACTGAGTGGCGTATCTAGAAAGTGCGCACATCAAACCCCCTCCCCTCCAAAAGAAAAAACAAAAAAAAACTTGCCTCAAGTTTTCCACCCCCATTAAATATTTCCGAAGCAAAAAAATCACACTTTTCATGTAGTTAAAAATAACCATATCTTTGTGACCTGGCACCCCTTCACTTAATCATTTAGCCTTCCATGACACCCCCTCCCCCCATTGCAAGACTTCTAGATACATCACTGCTAAGTAATCAGAACAGGGCTGGGATTAAGCATTTGTGTATATGTATGTTTACTTTTCAATACCTACTCTCATATTGCAATATTTATTTTTTCATGGGAAAATATTTCAAGATTCAGTCCTTGATGTTCTCTGGTAATTGGAGAGATATCTGTATTGTACATCTTGACAGAAATTATTCCCTTCTAATTTTTTGACAGCTTGCCATCTATATTTTTGTAGCCTCGCAAACATGTATTTCTGCTCTAATTTTACATACAAAAACATGTTATTTGCTTCTCAATCATGTCTCTTTATTGTTTGTAATAAGTACCATAATATTTTACACATAATTGTGTGTAATGGCCTGTTTTATTATGTTATCATTAGATAAATGGATGATAATAATGTTGGTATTTTCAGCTTTATTACCCATGGTCATCGACTATACTTGACAAACATGTACAGCCCCTCTTCTTTCCATACACCCATTTCCTCCTCCTATAAATTTGTACAGTCAGGGTTTTATTTTCCCCATACGTCTTTGGAGACAATTTTGTCCACCCTGTATGTTGTATCACATTAAGGCCATCTTTTTTTGCATGGCTTATTGTCATATCGAGTGAAAAGTGTCTTCTTCCCATACACTCATTCCCATAAATATGAATTGTCAGGGTTTTATTTAGCGTATTTAATTTTTTATTATTACATAAGAAAACATGTTATTTTAGGGCAATTTCTGCTTCATTTACAGTAGTAGCAACACATCTCAACCTCTCATCAACCTATATTTAATGATTGTAATAAATATTTTACATAAAATTGTGTCATGGGTTGTTTTATTGCTTTAATATGTTGTCTTTACAACTAACTGCTTACAGCTTTGTTACTCATGGTCATAAACCATAATTGACAAATATGTACAGAGTCCAACATCCTCTGCTTCCTGGATGATAATGAATGTTTACATGTATACATATACATATGGATGACTGCTCAGCTCTTACATGGTAATTGCCAGGGAAAATAAAACACGGTGGGGCTGATGTGGGTGTGTACTCGGGCTTATCTGCTGAAGAATGATGGAGTCGAGGAAAATTCACCCATTCACAGTGGAATATCTACCCCAAAGACCCCTCACCATTGAAAATGTCCCTAACAAAAAATGACGCTCAAGTAGTTATAAATCAACTTGTATCATCTTATTTTGTGACCTAGGGCCCCTCTCACACTTTTTTTTTTCATTTCACTTCATTTTCTTTATCATCCTAGATATGCCACTCTCCCTGCATACACAGAATTACAGGGTATTATATACTTGTTGGGTTTCAACAGGTATTCATGCTTTTAAACACTATACAATTCGAAACCTGTCTCCCTCTCGATTTCACAGTTTTGTGTAGATGACAAATTCACGTCATACAAAATAATAAAATAATCATCACAAAATAAACCAACTTGCCAAAAAATAATTTATTACCAAAAAAAAAAGTAGATTATTAGTCAGCAACCACAAAGTAAATGTCTTCCTCTAAATATACCAAATGAAGTGTTTGATAATCAGCCCAAACTGGGTTAATAGTATAATGTGTTTAAAGTTGAACAATGCTCTACCTCCTTAGCATATCAGTTGTATGACGCCCTCCCTGCATTTTTCTTTGGATCCGACCCAGAAAAATCATAAAGCTTTTGTGGTAATTGAACAATGATCAACAACTTCAGACTTACCTAATTAAGAATTGTTGAGTCCATACAGTTAATATTGAATAATAAAATTATAACATTACTGTCAATTAATTTTTTTAATTTAAACTAATAACCTGATATTGAATATATAACATTCTGCCTTTTTAGTCAATCAAAATATAACATTAATGTATATTTTTCTGAAATTGATATACAGGAATAATGTGGTGACTTCTACTTAAATAGAAGCATTTTCTTATATAATGTGAATTATATACAAATTGTACATGGAAATAAAATGATTTATTACTTGAAGTAAAGACCATGATTACATTTAAATGCAACTAAAATAATTAAAAAAAGGATACTAATATTGATTAAATAAATTTATTTAAATCCAGGTTATGAATTACATAACTTTGATTACAAGAATCTTAATTTAATTATGTTTACAGTTCTTCAGCAGGTTTCTTGACAGAAGATTCTACAAGGCTACTCAGATCTTCATAACCTTTGACCTGTTGTTTCTCAACACCAAGACTTGAGATCTGCAAAGTGTATCAGATATTGAAACAAAAAAAAAACAAAAAAATTATGAATGTAATTTAATCATTCTAAGTTATATTGAGTTTCTATATTATAATATTTTTTCTTGTTAAACTGACCTGCTCGCCAAATTTCCTGACATCAATGGCCAATTGTAGTCTTATCTTATCATCGTCACTTAACCCTTGGCTGCTCTGAGGAAGTCCGACATCGCTCTTGCGCATCATCTTGAGTCGCTTCAAACTGTCCTCCATCTTCTTTACAGATGTCAACAGATCTGATGACACAGTGTTGTACCTTCAAAGAGGATGGCCTTATTAGTGTCATAATATATATTTTTAGTAAAACGTCCATTTTACCCCTGATGACGTCATCATCGACCAATTATTAAAGTAAAAAATGTCCGGTTGCGCACGTTTTACAGAGTGATAATGTATATTTTTCTTAATAAAATCAAATTTGTTGTATTTATTTATTAATAGTTCAATCTTTTCTTCTATTTCTGTTATAATAATCACTATATTAAAGTAATAAACCTAACCAGAACAACAAACTACTAACGCAAGTGTTGTCGGATTAGGCGCACACGTTTACGATGAAGACGAAAAAGAGTGTTGGGGTCAGCAACTTTTTGACATCGTGAATGCCAGATATGATCGCGAAATGCATGTAAACAACACAATTCGGCGAACAACTAGAAAGAACACGATAGAAAGGGCCATAAAACATACAGATGTTTGAATAAGAGTTAAAGTAATATTTTAAAGTGGAAGAATGCCAGCGATTAAAATAATTTGGTTTTTATCAAAGGTAAATTCAGCTAGGCTCCAGCGCAGTAGACCACGCTGCTGCACTGTCGGTTCGTGCTAGGCTTGGCTGCCGTCAGCCTATCGGTGCTCAATGGCAGGGGATAGCTAGGTCTAGGTATTGGAAACTGGCACCCGATCTATTTTACAAATTTTTCAATTTACAAACACCCCTTGGTACCAAGGGGTACGTAAAATGGACGTTTTACTGTATATGTTTTAGCTACCTTAGTATCTGATCAGGAGGTGACTATCACTCATCCCCCACCTCCCCACTGATCTTAGAAATTCAATTCAAAGTAATGTAATGTAGCGCTCTATACTGAAGTCTTAAAGCATTCAAGCCCTAGACTAGCCTGGACAATAGTTTCCTTCTCTCCTAAGTGCCACTTTGTGTTTAAGCTACTGGTGCCTGTTACACCCATCGCTCAGCAATAGGGGATGTTTGGACCAGTAAACTGCTGTAACCACTAGAGCACATTAGCCAATTGTGTACACTTGCCTACAGTTAGTGTAGTGCTTATCCGTGAAGACTTGGTCACTACTTAAACTAGCACTGATAATATGGCAATAAGTGCGGTAACCCACCTCAACCGCTCCGCCATTCAAGTCGCCTATGACATTTATTTACTCAACATTCTTAGTTACCCAAGTGGACAAAGACAGTTGGAAAATTTGTCGAAGGACACAAGCAATTTAACATTGAGCCATGATAATTTAATTTACTCCACTTACTCTTGAACAATTTGTGTAAATATGCCTGCCAACAGTTGTTGCTGTCTGGATGCCTCTAAAACCTGTCCATGCTCCTGTATGAATAGCTCGAGTGGTTTCATAGTATTGTGTATGTAGCTAGAGGGTTTGGATGGAACCTAATCAAGAAGGGAAAAAATCAAAATAAAAAATGAATGTGTGTGTTTCCAATCAACAAAATTTCTAATTACTGTATACAGTAGTTGAAAGTGTAAAATATTGGGAATAAGAAAAGCAACAGATGGACAAGAACTGTCACTGGAAACAAAGGAAATCCCTGGCAACAGACAAAAAAACAAGACTTGCAACAAATATAGCACTTATTACACAAAAACTGTCTCTATGTGCTTCACATTATTTATGAGCATGATGATGTCATAACACACACCCATATATGGAAATGATGATGACTTACTACAATGGTATTTTTTACATGAAATTTCATATAGTGTAGAAATAGATTGAAAGTGTAAATTCTAACCTCCCTACAAATATAGCACATATTACACAAAAACTGTCCCTTTGTGCTTCACATTATTTATGAGCATGATGATGTCATAACACACACCCATATATGGGCATGATGATGACTTACTACAATGGTATTTTTTACATGAAATTTCATATAGTGTAATTCTAACCTCCCTATTGGTCCTCCTGTACAATCGTGGGATGTCATTGGCTGACTTAAGATGTACAGAACACAGCCCACAAACTTCTTTCACAATAAACTCATTGAAGGATCCTTGTCGCTCAATTAGTCTACTCCTTGCCTCTTCAAATGATTCTAATAATAAAAAAATATGCAATGATTAAATAAATGAAATAAGTCTTTGTGAATTTTGAGTACCGAAAAAACCAATCAAAGTTAAGTAACACTAACTTGAATAATTAAAATAATAATAATACATTTGGTATGAAGTAACACTTTCATTAGGAAAATAAAATATTCTATCATGACTTTGAGTAAAATGTATGTTTCATTAGGCATTTTGAGCAGCCCCTGGTTATGAAACTGCTACCGACTGAGTTATAAGTCCAACCAGGTGTATAATTTTCCCAATAGGATATAATATTCTCAAATTATTAATAATACAGTTAAATAATAGGTGGATTTATATAGCGCAAATCAATGACGTCACTATGGGCTTATGCAACCTCTGCTGTATGAATTGTTTAATGAAGTAATATACATAAAGTAAAATGATATAAAAACAAACCGGTTAAAAATGAAGTGTCTTTACAAATACTCGTTAACCTTGGCTCAATATAGTCTGTGAGCAATGAAGGCAGCTGAAAATTAAATAAAAATATATTAAATATTAAAAACAATTACTAAATACTGTCCTTGTACCATTAGCATATGA
Organism: Anneissia japonica; assembly: GCF_011630105.1. Lineage (NCBI taxonomy): Eukaryota > Metazoa > Echinodermata > Crinoidea > Comatulida > Comatulidae > Anneissia > Anneissia japonica. Next base: position 1,503,825 of record NW_022756106.1, read on the forward strand.
ATATTAATAGGAGTGATGGTTTACCCTGACCTATTATTGCACCGATTACTCGGTACCTTCCCAAATACCAGCGAAAACAAATTTTATAGGTGTAATTTTGCCCTACCTGATATGGAAATGTATTGAATACTCAGTACGTGTGAAAACAATGGCCAAAAAAAAAATCGCAAATTGTTCTTGGGTGGGACTCGAACCCACGATCTCCAGATCACTAGCCTGGCATCATACCTCTAGACCACCGAGCTTACGCCTGACGGCCAGGGTTGAATTCGAGTCAAATTAAGCAGTGGGTACTGCAATGTTGATAGTAATTGTTATTGTTGTGATGGAATAGACAATAACTGGACTGGAGAATCAATTATAGTTGTAATTTTGCCCTACCTGACGTGGAAATGTACTGAATACTCAGTATGTGCGAATTTGAGTCCAATTAAGCAGTGGGGAATGCAATGTACTGCAATCGAAAACAAATTTACAAGTAATTTGGGTGGGAATCAAACCCACGACCTCCAGATAACTAGCCTGGCAACATAACCTCAGACTACCAAGCTTGCACTTAGTGACAAGTGTTGAATCTGATCCCCAAGTATCAGTGGGTACTGCAAATGCTATTACGATGCGATTGTAAGGAAAATATCATAGGAGTGATGCTTTGCCCTACTACTACTCTGTATGCCTTCGAAGATATTTACATATTTTTAGGCTTACCTGCTGATACAATTTATCAACATCTCCAATCAGGAATACTATCTGTGCCATGGTAACCGGGGGTGATTTATCTTCCGTTGTCTTGTCACCATCACTAGATGGTGGTTGGTCATCGATATTTGAGGTTTTGCCAGCTACCTGCAAATTTCAACAAAGAGGTAAAAAAACATTCACACAATCTGACTAATCATTGAATGTTGAAACCAATTCTTTTATCTATTATTCTCTCTAATACTACATTCAAAAATGAAATTAGAAATTACTATTATTAAATAAAGATCATTCACAGTCACTGCTACAGACTCCAGTTTTTAAAAAACATCCACAAAATCTGACTAATCATTGAATGTTGAGACCAATTCTTTTATCTATTATTCTCTCTAATACTACATTCAAAAATGAAATTACTATGATTAAATAAAGATCATTCACAGTCACTGCTACAGACTCCAGTTTTTAAATGGTGCTCTACAAATCTCTGCCTTAATAATAAAAATACAACAATACCTCATTTTCATGCACCTCAGCAATCCAAGTAGTACATCGTAAAATGATCTGCAGTGTTAGCTTCCAGAAGCGATGGGCTAAGGGGGTTAGGTAGACCTGGTCTTGCCAGCAACACTGTAGAGCGTGCCAAATAGCATCAAATGCTGCAAGCTTGAAACATGACTCACCTGAGCAGGAACAAAACACAATGAGAGATGATCAACGAATATGTAATCACATCAGGTATTAACATAGCTTACAATTTGCAAAGCTGACCAAGTCAGCAAGTGTGCTTATGTGCCCATGTTATGACCCATATGAAGGTTCACTGTAATTATTTTGCTAGATATGTTTAGCCAAGAGGTCCTGATAATAATGCATTTATTATATGAACTTTGGCACCAGAAGGGAAACAAGACCAAGAAAGACGCAAAACCACATGGTGACGAACAGCAGAGGTGAAAAGAGGAAAGCTAGGCTTTTAACAGCTGGAAGGATGCTGCAGTAGTGGCGAAGGACAGGAAGAAGTAGGGGGAAATGATTTATGAGACTCCAAATGAGAAGCGAGCGGTAAGGTAAGTGTTTAGCCTAGATACCTAAATTATTTGAGGTACGGTGTTTGTTATGATTTGGTGAGCTTTGCTCTTAAAATTCCATGAATCAGTACAGTGATGGATTTTGTTGTTGAATCTATTTACAGTTTATTTTCTTTTGCTGCTACTTTGTTTTCAAAGCACCTTAAGGTTTTTTCAATGTGAGCTTTGTAAATCAAAAATAATTATATTTCATATCTTTAACATAAAAAAAATGGCAGATTAGAGCCAGTGGTATAAAGCCTAGTTTTCATAAATATCACTACAAGCTACCAACGACTTCTTTGGCGACGCTGACTGATCAGTTAAATCAGGAAGCGTTCCTGATTGCGTCATGGACAGCTAGGCAGTGCGAAGGTTGCAGTGAAAATGCTGTAGCAACTGCGCAGCGATTGTATGGAAACCAGGCTATACAATAAGCAATGGGGCCCCCGGGGTCTTTGTCCTTCACCCTGACAGCCAATAGGTGTTACGCCACTGAATACAAAACACACCGATGAATATGTGCTTACCTGTAGATGCATTGAAAGGGGCCATCAGAGCCATCTCAACTGAACCAGCAATTTCTTGAAATCTAAAATAAATAAAATAAAATTTTAATAACACCTGGAATAATATGATGTTTGCATACTCTCACAGGCATATAAAAAATAGCACAGGCTCAATGACATTCATAATAGTGCTTTGTACAACTGGTGTCCTGAGCAACGACATCTGGAATGGGGAATTCCCAGAATGGTGAATTCTGGAAAGATAAATGGTGGAATGGCACCTCAACATCAACAAAATTATTCACTTTATAATATTAAAAATATATATTATATTTAAGAATAATAAAATTCAATTCTTAATCTTTACCTTATTTGGAAATAGACAGGCAGACTCCATTTAGACATGAATGTGTTGTAGCTTGGATGAGCTCGTAGATGCTTAACGCTGGTTTGAGAGCCACACTCTCTTTCAAACTGATCAACAAACTCCATGCTTATCAGGTATTTCTGTAAAAATGTATTATTGAAAAATGTTTGTTAGGCTGTGGTTTGGTGGATAAGATGACCACCTTCTAATCCCAGGATCTTGGGTTCAATTTTAACAAATACTGAAAACATCATCTCCACGCACGCCCCCCCACAAAAAGCTTGCGCAGATGCGAGCAGGAGGGAAGGTTTTGGAGGGGTGTCTCTTTACCTGATGGAAGGCATCAGGATTGCCAGGAGCGAAGATAGATGCCACACGATTTTCAAGGCTGCTAACAATTTCCGGCCAAACAGCATTCACCATGAAGTTGTATCCGCCGACTACCTTTTCACTTCCTGAACTATTTAAAAGAAAACAAGTAATAGTTAGCTAAAAATTGGACTCAACAGACGTAATATTTTATTATTAGGATCAATTTTCACAAGTTTGAAATATTTTGTCTCATCAGTATGCTTTAAGACAAAGTCCCAGCACCTATTTTGATTATTGGAATTATTAATTTACAAAAATACTGTATTATTATTAATAATAATTATCTTTTTATATCTTGTGATTTTATTGTATTGATTATATTTTTTATGTTTATTGCAATTTTCGCTTGTAAGTGAGAATGAAGAGTTCCTGTTGGACGATTGTTATAAAATAAATAAATAAATAAGTATTGTAATCTACTGGTTAAAAGAATTCATTTTTGTCTCATATTACCTGAACAAGGGTGATGTGACTTCTCGTATAAGACCACAGCTCTTAGGAATGAACTCCATTACTTTGCTGAACAGGCCCTTCAGTCCCTGTGGGTTTGTCTGTATAAATCGTTCACTAATAACCTGTAAAAAGTTTTAGCAAATAATTACTAAAATTAGCAGGAAGTATAAATATTTTGAACAATTTTCTTAAAAGCATGGAATTAATATACTGTATACATTCACTTAAACAATATTATAAATTTAGCAGTGCACATGTGTTAAGCTGTTCACATATTTGGTTGTATGACTGTTGGCAGATGAATCGTGACCTCCACTATCTGTGAGAGCTTGATGCTGCCTGCTGATTGTCAGTGACACTCTGAGTGGATCTTCATCAATATGATAATTTGAATATGCCTTGTTGTGCATGACTTGTCACATTGTGTTTTCCCTGGACAGCACATGCCCAGCTAAATAGTTGCAGGAAGAAATAGAGGCAACATACTGAGAAAAAAAATGTTGATGCTATTTATTGCATGAAGTTTATTCACAGTCAATATCAGAACTAACCTCTGCCATATATGGGCTTACAGACACCTTGCGGAATAGTGCCTCTGCATCACGCATCTTATCAATCGTTCCATATGTGCGTAGACACTGCCGTAGCATATCAACATTTCCTGTCTCCAAACTTTCTTTGAACATACGCTCCAGACTGTGTTGCAATGTGACTGTAATAGCCGCAATTCTCTGTAGATTAAACAATATAGAATAAAATTGACATAAATAAATAATAAAAATATGATATGTGAAAAATATTGAATCAATCATGATAATAATAATGATGCTAATAGAAAATAACCTTAATAAAATTTAAAAACTATAGATAATACTAATAATACCACAATAATACAATACAGCGCACCCTACAATTTTGAGACCTCTCTAATCTTTAAATGAACCAAATAACAATCTTCAACCTTTAACACAAGCTAACAATCTAAATGGAGACCGAACCCGGAGACCACCCAAAAGGTTCAGGGGCCAGATTTATCAAACTAGAATTCAGCTTAAATTCGTCTTAAGTCCATTTTTTTGCTTAAGTCAAATTTATCCATATTGCTTAGCTTAAATATTGCTTAAAATCAGAAATTTAATTGTATGTTGGCACCATCTAAGACGATTTTTAAGCCAAGATTAATAAGATTAGGTAATAAATCAGCTTAAGATACTTATTAGGGACATCTTAAATTTTTGACTGAAGACATTTTCTAAGCTAAGATTGATAAATCCGGGGACAGATCTCAAAAGTGGTCTCAAATTGGAGGGCGATCTGTTTTTAAAAAAGCGATTTGTGAAAATATGTTTATATTATCTTTTCAGTAAAATGTCAATTAATTAAATCAATAATTTAAAAAAAAAAAAAAATTTTCCCTTACTGGTCTGATCTTTTCAACAAGAGGCAAGCCTTTACTCTGCGTTACATAGTACTGCAGTTGATTAAATTCAGAAGCTACTCTCTCAATCTGCTGCCCAGTCAACTCGCTAGAAACCAGAATAGAAATTGAGTCGTACACAAAGAGGTGAATATTTTGAAAGGTAGAAGATAGTAATAAAATGGACAAACTTAACCCACCACCCGAAGCCACTTCTAGGTAAGGGAGATACTCTTTATCAATTATATTAGGAAGCCAAGAAATATTTGCAGATAGGGATGCAAAATAGCTAGCCCACCAACATATAACCATATATGGACATACATGTATATAAACATGGCCGGACAAGAATGGCAGCATGTGGTTTGAACTCCAGACCACAAGATCTATTGGCAATAATAATTTAGTTTTTTAAAATAAAAAATATCATTAAATACAAATTCTACACTTACATTTCTCCGTCATCATTTTCAATTCCTTCAGCAGATCCACGAATGCCAAGAATAACTTCCATTTTTTCAACGGATTTGTTGATGTTGATTAGTCTCTGCAAACATGCCTTTAAAATATTGTAGAAGAAATATATTAAGGATTAAAGAGCAGCTTAGATTAGTAAAATAATAGTGATTGGGCAGTATTACCGGAAGACAATTTCCTACTCTTTTCTAAAGAGTACTGCATTCTAGAACACTCGCATGTGCTATATTTCACAAAGGACCAATGGCTTAAATACCACAGTCTCTTCCAAAAGATGGTATGATTTTTATATTTGCATTTCAGCCATCCAACTTAAACTCAAGGAGAACAGCAGATGGAACTGAACCGGGTACCAAAGCTTAACAATCTCCACGGTTCAAAACAGTGGTTACCACATGTTTAACCTACTGAGCTATGCTGCTCTCTCAGTAATTCTAAAGTAATTCTTTAGAATCAAACCCAATACCCTTTATTTACTGTTTGGATACTCTATTATACAAGGCCAAGTGGTAGTCCTTTGGACTTCCACATCACACCTTTTTTATAAGCAGGATGTAATCTATCGTACCTTCTTTTCTCTGATCTTAGCTCTTGCTAATAACTTCTGCTGTACAGCTTTCTCTGCATCCTCCATTACTGACTTAACACTCTACAACCAAAAAATAATTTCTTACAACAAAACTAATTTCTTCTAAATGTGTCATTCTTATAGCTTCTACTTAGCAGGCCTGAATTTAGTGATTAAAATTATGTATTTAAACAATTTTTGTGCAGTCGATTTAAAATTCAAGTATTACTCACCAACACTTCTTCCCGCAGTTGCCCTAAAGGTATCGCTAGACTATTGATTGCTTTGTCCATTCCAACCTGTATTTATGATAAGTAATAAAGTTAAGATTGTATTGAGTTATGCAAGCAGTGGCAGTCCCGATCCAGGTGGTGGCAAAAGCGGTGCTCACCCCTCACTCTCCCGGCAGCAATCAATAATTACTAATAAGTGTGGTATCATTTAGATAAGAAATTAAAATGGCTAATACTTTGAAGCTCCCAGAAAGAATAGAATCCCTGTGATCCCCAAAACAGTTAGGAGAACACCCCCCAAATTTTCCTCTTTTGACCATATGTTACACCTCCTTTGGGCCTTTAATAGGTCAATGATTTTCACTTGTATTGTACTACCCTGAAAAAAGAAATTGGATCTGCCTCTGACATGTTATATCTTACAATTATATTTTTTTTTCCTTAATGAAAAAATATACTAATTTTAAAAAACAAAGCTGAACGTAGATTTTTGAGAAGTTTGGTAGGTCTGGTTTGGGCAAAACACATTTTTTTTCACCTACTATAAGGTCCATCAGCTGTCGAATGTCAGTGGCAGATCCAGGAATTCCAAACAGTGGGGCCGAGGGAGGGAACTATCAGAGATAGAGGGTAAACGCACCTCAGCCCACCATGGTTGGGACTGGGGAAAGAAAATTAGAATGGTGGATTGTAATTCAGAGTATTGTAAATTAGAGATTTGACTACAAACAACAGTGATTATATGACATGTTGTTGTGCAATAAATAGCGAGACTGAAGTCTGAGGTGAAGGTCAAGCAATCTTCACTGCACCAATCAACATTTTAGATTTGCTGGAACATTAACCACAGCATGCAATTAACATACTGACTTTAAAGTTTATTAATGCAACAAAGACAATATACAGTATTTAAAGAGGGCTTTACCAAATTTGAAGAAAGATTCACAAAGTCTGCATAGTCCTTGTTTATCAATTCCACCATAGCATTCTTTAATGACCGAAAGTAGACATCAAGATCTTCTCTAAGTTGCTCTAGTTGTACCCGACGACGACAATCAGCAACGAATTCATCAACATCAAAATCTTCCTGAAAATGAATGACATGCATAAAGAAAATTAAACATCCCAAATCAAATTCAATGTTTGGCTAGGCCTAGGCCTACATAGAACTCAAATCATTATGATTAAATATTATTAAACTCTGGACTCTATATGCCCCAAACTTAAGTGTGAAATCATGCCCCCAATCTTTTTATTATTGAATTTGTATGTTATATTAAATTATACTATTATTATTATTATTATTATTATTATTGTTGTTGTTGTTGTTGTTGTTGTTCTTTTGCCTTTTTTACTTCTATTTTTTATGACAATGAAACAAACTATATTTGATGAAGGCAGAAGCACCTTTGGCAGCTAGGGCTACTTTCACGTCTAGGGAGGACCTGCTATGCCTGGCAGCTTTGACACATACTCTGCAAGCTCTCTTGCTAGCTGGGCCTTGCCGAGTATGGGTCGAAGCGGCCGCGAGCTCCCGTAGGCCAGGCATAGCAGGTCCTCCCTAGGCCTTCTTAGGCTTATTCATGTCTAGGCCTAGACCGTGGGAGGTAGTGGCACTGGCCTAGAATAAATTATACCAAAGAAAATTAATACGTTACCTTCATAAACTGGTGTTTATCAAAACACAACGTGGATGAATTTGCTAATGTTTCCATGATTCACTGTTCTATAGACTTTATGTGGTTTACTTGATGAGCTAGCTAGGACTTTGCTAGGTACGCCAACAAATCGTCGGTACTGCCACATTGCTTCTTCCGGCCAGGGTTGCCAGATAGTCGACAGGCTTCACGGCCAAACACACGCCATCTCACGGCCAAATTCGGCCAA
>NW_022756106.1:1511951-1512794 GCF_011630105.1 Anneissia japonica
ATTACAGGAAAATCAGGGGCCGTTCGTTTGAAATTGAAGAAATTCAAATAATATACACAGAACAATGTTAAACTTCTTTTAATTAATCTATCACCATAAAATACATGCCCAGCTACATCATAATATAGCCTAGGCCCTATGTTCTTTAGTTGCTGACGCCCGAAAATAACCTTATGCGTTTGGGCAATCAATTTTTCTTTTTTTCTTTTTTTTCCACCACTCCCCACCCCCTCCCCCACCCTAAATCCGCTTCTGCTATTTAAAATCACATCATTAAGACTGATCTAAATTGATTTAAATGTATTACATATTAACGTACATTGTAGTCGATCTATAGCAAACATTTTAAGGTCCTGTTATTGGTCAACCCGTTTCTCTCTTTAATTAGAATGAATTAAGTTACATAGTTAGATAACACAAACTGGCGTTAAAACAAACCTATGAAAACTTTAATAAATACTTTTTATCTAAACTTTCTAAATTCGCCTCTGAATGTTATTGTCGCAGTACTTAAAGCAATAAATCAATGTTGCTATCAGAATTATCTTCTTCATTCTCATATGCAACCTAACTCCAGAGTCTCTGCAACACTTGCTTGAAATTGGAGGTGCCATTGGACCCGGATAAGCACATCAAGCATTTATATATGGCGCTCTACATAAAGAACACTGCAGCACCTAGGGCTATACAATTCAAGTGGGCAATAATAAATCAATTAAGTACAGTATTTAATTTATATTCAAAAGAAATTCAAAAGAGATAGAACCCCCACTAGAATGGAACATATACAAAGACACACAGTATGGTACAAACTTGCATTGAACTTCATACTTATACACATCT
>NW_022756106.1:1512902-1527282 GCF_011630105.1 Anneissia japonica
AGGTATAGGATAGTGTGGATTTTTAAACATTTTTCTAATGGTAATGTTCAAAATAAGTGTCAAGGAAAGTAAGCATGATTGTTGGAAAAATTTTTATTTTGAATTCTCACCCTGACCTTCGCTTGGGCGAAGTGGGCGAAGGTCTGGATCCGCGTCTAGTTAGCATGAATTTTGTAAGCCAGGACCCATAGTGTTTTGTTACGTTTCTTCACAGAGTGGGGGGAAGGAACGAACCCCCACCCGCCGAACCCCCTGGATCCGCCACTGTGATTAGAATCAAATATAGAAATTAAGCTAACAAAAACAACACATCCAAAACAAGTTGGTTATATTAGGCCTGTATTGAAAAAAAAATGTAAATTCAAAAATTCGGCCAAATATAGTTTGGCCGTGACTTTTCAAACGTTACGGCCAGGCAAATTTTTATACGGCCAGATTTGAGGAATCTGGCCGTCAAAAAGGCCAAATGGCAACCCTGCTTCCGGCGGCGGGCGCAAGTGAGCTGCTTGCTCTTGAGGGCGAGCTCTCGAAGTCATTCAACCTGCGTCAACTCACGTCAACATTCGTCAATTCGCGTCAAACAAGATTGTAAATTTTCCCCGTCCCCCTCCCCCAATTAAGAAAGTGAAAAAAAAATTATTGATCGCCCAAAAACGCATCAGAGTTTATTTCCGGGCGTCTAAGAATTTTCCGGCTCTCGAAACCCCACCCCACTCCACCAGCCTCTCTGGATCCGCCCCTGAAGTAAATGTTATTAGTAGTTCTTATTGAAGGATAACTATGCCAATTATGGAGAGATAAACATAAGTTAGGCCTATCATCGTGCTGTTCAATACTTAATGATTACAAAAAAGATCGTTTTTAGCAAAATTTCTGCACGTCCGGCGAGGACGACAGCATCTCCCAGCTTTAGTGTTTTGCTGATAACAAATGACATTGTAGGCCTAAAATTATTTCTTATTATTCTCATTTAATATCTTTCTTATTATTTTGTTGTCGACATGTTGTTGTCGTTATTTTTATTGTTATTGCAACTATTAATATCAATAGGCCTATTGTTTTAGTGAATGTTGTGGGTGTTGTTGTTGTCGAAATTGATGTTGTATTTTATATAATACCAGTGCTTTTTCGACGTCATATAACCCGTTCTGAAATTATTATATTAGTTTATCTTTCGACTTAGAGCACCTAGCTACCACCCACCCTACAAAATAAAAAGAAAAATCGGTTTTAACCCGTTTAAAATCCTTCACTTGTTAGGCTTATTTTTTAGGGAAAAGAAAATAATAATTAGACCTATTATTATTATTATTATTATTATTATCATTATCATTATCATTATCATTATCATTATTATTATTATTATTATTATTATAGTAAAATGAAGGCCAATAAGACTGATACTTCGGGCAATAACAATAAATACATAATAAGTTGGTAATCAATTAGAATGCGTGCATAGAATGTCTTTGTACGATATTTATTCAAATCCAGAAGCATTGAATGAAGACCAACTTATTACGTCAAATTTCTCTTATAACTACAGGAAATTAAACTAGAAATTAGTAAACTAATAATCTTTGAACAGAAAGTAATACTACTACAAGTAAGTTGATCTTCATTCGCAGAACAATACATCGAGATGTAATTACTAGGCCTACATTCATTGACAATTTTAATTTGGCACTTAATGCCAAAAACTAATACACACAAAGTATTGAACCGGCGTCTTATTTGGCATGATGCGTTATGTAACTATAGAAACGTCAAGACATTTGGGTTTTAATTTAAATGTTCTGTTTGAAAAGTGTAATTCTAGATAACTAAATGAACACGATAGAAAAATACTCAAAGCAATCAGCATGAACCATCAGCAATCAGATATAGGACTATACATTCTTGAATAATAAAACAAATGGGAGGAAAGAGAAAATTAGCGAGTGCCATTTTCGACCATTTAGATGTGCCACTGACACAAACTTTGTTTCCTCAGCCGCGCCGGCCCCATTTATGTATTCATCTATTTATTCATTTGGCATCATTGCCATGGAGACGCAAAAGCAGAAAACTCATGGTTTTCGTCGGAAGGACGTGCGCTCCCTGTATGGTCGGCGCTTAGGTAATCTGGGTCATCTAGGCCTATCTGTAAAATTTCCTCGCCGAGTCCCCTCTATTTCAAATTTCTGGATCCGTCACTGCCAATGTACCTTGCACCTCCGCTTAAGCCCCGAACTTAGATATTGCTGCTAATTTCCCACAAAACGATTGTAAACGTACAATACCAAGCGTTTGTGGGAGTATGTGTTTGCGAGACAGTCCCGTAAGAATAATACGATTTCTTTTTCTAATTTATTTTCAATGTCATTCAATTGTAAAAACAAAAAAACCCATAAAACACACACATACACACACACACAACACAATAATATTACTAATAGTCCTACTGCCGATTAAATACAATGAATATGAATATACAATGAACCACAAAGGGTATCATAAAAATTAATGCAATAATGGTTTGTTTTTAGCAACATATGTACGAAATAAAAATATAAATAGAGATTATTTGCACAATCATACGTCTTTCTCATTCAATGAGAAAAAAAGTAAAAATATTGGCTAATCGATATAGATAAAGAATAACGATGGTCGATCGTTGAGTCTGCATTATTTACAAGTGACGTCATTTTTTCATGATTCTCATATCGGATTCCTCTTTCGATGACGAACAACTATTCTTATCAAAAGGTGTACAAGGTGTAACCAGAGGGTGTAACAAAATAAAATGGAGCTTTCGGTTGCACAACGCGGTAGGACGTAGAACTACCAAGACATCTGCGCAAGCGAGAACGTTAAGTTCGCCTCGTCTCGTGAATTCTGTAGGACACAATCTGATTTGACCAAACCTCGTTGAGCAGGGTACGTAGACGGTCAGCCACACATGAGTGAAATCCGTTCTTGCGTTACGTTCTCGCATTAGAGAATCTCGTGATGAAAATTAAACGGCGCATGCGTATATGCGAATTGCTATATATAAACACGACTTTGTACACTTTTATCTTGCACTCTGTTTTACATATGCGTGCTTTCTGTTTTATCGAATGATTTTACATCATTTAATCTCTTCATTCGGCCAGTCCTACGATTTAATGCGTCCATCGTCTAAAAAAGTAAGAAATAAAAAAGGTAATAGTGATAACAATATCTTGAACCCAATAATAAATGTAATAATTGTATAAAGATATTTATAGCATATAAGATTACCATGGCAAATGGCGGATCCACGAATTTGGAATAGAGGGGGCCCAAGAGGGACTTTCACAGTAAGGGACTAGACCTCAGCCTCACCATGATTGGGGCAGAGATGGGAACATTTATGATTATGGCCGAAAATGGCACTCTCAGACGTAAATTTTAATGTAATTTTCTTTTTTCTTCAATTTAAAATTTTTTTTTAAACCTTTGGGGGGGGGGGCGCTGGCTGCTCCCATTGAATCCGCCACTGATGGCTACCATGTTTACTGTATACCTTGTTGTCCTGCAAACAATACACTATGGAAATTGAAACACCTTGCAACGAGTTTGTGATGGCAAACATGTATTGAAAAAACAGCCGATCAGAGTCAAAAGCAAATAGAGCGAACATCCAGGTAAGTCCAAAGATTGGAATAAGAAACAACATCCCACGCAGAGCCTTCCTAAGAGTCGGAAAAAAAACTAGCGATATTGACTCGGACCACTTCATAATGATCTTTCTCATTAACCGTCATCATCCTTAACTACAACATCATCATCATCATCATCATCATCATCAACAAAAACATTTTATTTATCATAATAATAATAATAATAATAATAATAATAATAATAATAATAATAATGATGATGAATTTACCAACTCTACCACCAGAACAATAATAACAGTAGTAGATAGGCCTAATAATAATAATAATAACAATTGCAACTATTGTGAATTTCACAGTCATCATCCTCAACTACAACATCATCATCATCAACATCATCATCATCATCATCATCATCATCATCATCATCATCAACATCATCATCATCATCAACATCATCAACAAAAACATTTCATTTATCATAATAATAATAATAATAATAATAATAACAATAATAATGATGATGATGATGATGATGATGATGATGAATTTACCAACTCTACCACCAGAACAATAATAACAGTAGTAGATAGGCCTAACAATAATAATAATAATAATAATAATAATAATAATAATAATAATAATAATAATAGCAATTGCAACTATTGTGAATTTGTTTAATCAAATTTTCTTTTATAGTGATTTTATATTGTATATAAATGCTATTGTTATTGGCGTTTACACTTTTGGAGGTGAAGTAAAATAATAAAACAAAAAATAAAATAAATAAAAATGATGACAATAATAGCCGAGTCAAATACAATTTAACTTAATTTTGGTTGTCTAATTATAAGTAGTTTGTATTGGAGGATTTATTAATCGAACACTCCAACACCGACTTACTTCAATTGCTGGGTCTCTTTCTTATGCATTGCCTTTATCCCATTCCCAGCGGACCTGGAATCAAGCTGCTCCTTAGTTTTTTTCTTGATTTGCGTTTGTCCACCGCTTGACGATTCTAACGGATGTGACGACACCTTGCCTTTGCTTCGTTCGTATATCACATTGGCAGCTTTCAATGTTACCAGTATGTTGAACTGTGAATAAATATAATAACTAAAGTTCAGCAGTTTCCTCCGCCACCAGGGTGGATTTAGAGGGATGGGCTAAACAGGCTTCAGACCGTCAAACCCAAAAACTTTTACACCAAAATCAATAATAATAATAATAATAGCCTAGTCAGTTGGCCTAAATTTAAAGTTTTAGTTTATTAACCACACCCACCCTTATGTTGGTGCTGAGGTACTAAGTGATGAAGAAAGTTGATTAAACCATCTGACATTTTTGGTAGCCCCCCTCCCCTCACTACGGAAACAATAATGGATCAATTTAATAAGACCACTGCGGCGACCGTGGTTGCCATGCATGCAATGTTTTATTTATTGATACTTCAGAGCACCAAAACAAAAGTAACTAAACATCTACATTCGGAACCAACGTATGTACAGTTAATGCCTGTCCTTGTTTACAAGGACAGGCAACACCCACACACACCACGCAAACCCGCAGCATTACCATTACAATACTTAAGTTCATTCTCTAAGCATAAAAAAACCCAAAAAACATAGGCTTATGTATACACAGAATATGCTTTTCATCATTTTTCTCAATATAGACTACTTAATATATTATAGATAGTCATCATAATCCCACCACCATCATCAACATCGTCATCATTACATCGTCATCATGATCATCATTATCATCCTCATCTTCGTCATCAACAACAATAACACTATCTTTTATCACCTTTATCCTCCATCATCATTAGGCCTATATCATGATACTTAGGCCTAATTACTATTATTTTCAACATTATCATAATCATCATTTTCATCAAATTAATTAAAAAACTCAACGTCATTATAATTATCAATACCAACTAGCATTTTACGATACGTACAAGAAGTATCAAGTACATGGGCACCAAGAACGCAAAGATGGCACCATTAGCCACGTTCAGCCAACAGCTAAGGATTAAAGCAAAAAACACAATTATGAAAAATTATCACTTAGTGTTATGCCACTGCTATTTTTGTTACTAATTATTATATGTTGTCTTTTTTGTTGTTATTGTTACTCTTATAATTAAAGTAATTTATTCTTACATTTTGTCAGTCGCATAGTTGTTTAATGAGGATGCAATCGTGATTGTTACAATAATGGCGGGAATCGTGTAGCAGACGATCATGTAATAGCACAACTTGTTCCATTTGCTCGAAGTTTTTCTGACGACTTTGTCGAGTATGTAAACCGCCTCTGCAGCCATCCAAGTGAACATGCACAGTAATGAATAATGCAGAAATATAGCAATCGCACGACAACTACCCTGCAATTATAACGCAATGCTGACTAATTCAATATTCAATATAAAATCCTTTTACTGACTTATAAGTCACTGACTCTCAATCAACCCGCATACATTTATCAACTTCTTCCCAAATATGTGCCTGGCCGTTCCCTACGTTCATCTGATCTCAATTTAATTTCTGTCCCTCGCACCAACACTAAGACCTTCGGACACAGATCATTTTCATTTGCTGCAGCCACACTCTGGAACGCACTACCACTTCACATTAAAAAATCAACATCAATTGCTTTATTTAAAAAATCACTCAAAACGCACTCATTCCAACAATAACATGAAGCGCCACTGATAATTACTTCGGTTTTTTAAATGGCGCTATATAAGTTCTTACCTTATTATTATTAATTAGTAATCGTAAATTTCTAATTATTCGCTTCATCATCACCATCACTATCATGATGACCATTTATTATCATCACAATCCCCGCCATTATCAATATCGTCTTCATCATCATCATCATCATCATCATCATCATCATCATCATCATCATCATCATCATCATCATCATCATCATCATCATCATCATCGTCATCATCATCATTATCATCATCACCACCACCATCATATCTATCGTTATCACTATCACCAGCATTATCATCATCATCATCATCATCGACATCATTACCATCATCCAAATATAATTAAAAAAATAATGAACTAATGAAAAGTGCAAGCAAAGGTCACTTCTCGTAAAACTTTACCGTATCCTCAGTGTGATTGGCACCAAAGATAAACAACGCATTGAAAACGATCATACAGGCGACAAGATTCTTATGGATATTGTTTCGAAGGCAATTCCACAATTCCCTAAATTAATAAATAAATAATAATGCGCATATTAAAGTAAGCCTATTGGTAAATCAAATAAAACGAAAAGTTTCTAGACTTTCACAACATAATATTATGGTGATAATAGTAATGTTCATAAACACGTAAAATGGGAGGTTTCTAAGACATATAATTTTCGAAATTATATTTTGTACACAGAACGACATTAACTCACTTTTGAATTTTAACACTTTCTAAAACACAACCAGAATTGATAAAAACAGGACAGATGACTTGATCAAAATACGTGATAACAAACAGAATAAAAATGTCACATAAAAAAATATGCCAGAATAAAGATGCTAGTAGTTATTATAATGAACCACTCTGTATAATCGCCTTTGTACTTAGTATTAATTTGAAATGGGAAAGAAGTGATGGGTCCTCGCGTTCAAACAAACACATTTGGCCAGAGGCACCAAATGTACTTTCATTATTCAACAATAGACAGTAAAATGACAGTCAGCACTTTATAGACTAACAAATATTTATTAGCACACAAAGCTAAAAAAAATAGATTATTTATCCACCACCAGGCTGTATAACTAGCAATTTTATCCAAGGACCTACTTCAGCGGCTAAAATCGACCCGGTGGACCGATTTTAGCGGGCAAAAGTAGTCCGGCGGACAGACTTTGGCGGCCAAACTGTTTGCCGGACCTTTTGGCCCGGACCAATTTTGGCGTGACAGGCACAGTCACCTGAAGAAGTTCACTGTCAGTGAACGAAAGCTTGTGCTATTAAATATTTGTTAGTCTATAAAGTGCTGCCTGTCATTTTACACTCTATTACATAATACCAGACTAACACGGCTGCCCCACTATTTCATTATTTAACAAAATTACATATTATACATTATTTAATATATAATTCAACATTGATTCATTATAAGGTTTACATATAGGCCTAGGTAGTTTTGCTTCCAAATTTAGGCCTATATATAAATCATTGGTGGAGCGATTTTCCTTAGTTACAAATAATACGATGTTCAAACAATTATTGATGAATAAATTACTATAAAATCATTATTCATAGGCCTATATAATGACTTCGGCACTTCAAATATTTATAAATAATGTTTTGTTAATTTAAATTATATTTTTTTTATTTATTTATAATGAAAGTACATTTGGCGCCTCATAAGGATTGAGATACATATTTTGTACAGAATAGAATTTAAATGTAAATGACTTGCTATAGGCGTAAGGTGCTATATAATAACGTATTGTTATTATTATTAATAGTAGTAGTAATAATATATTCTTCAACGTTGTAATTAGGTTATTATGTCTGAAAAAACGTTAACACAACGTGTTGCAACAGTTATTAGGACAGAAACGATCATAATTACGAATTTACGGTTGTGCAAAAAAAAACATTTGACGAATATTTATGCCTCGCATAGAAAATAAATAAATTGTGAAATGTTTGATATAGCAGTGTTGCGCATGCCCGCGTCAACTTGATTACAGTATTTAACATTTCAGAAGTACAAACTGATCTTATGCTTACCAGAGAAAAATGTAGACAGATAGTGTGATGAGTAAAGCCAGTAGTGAAATCGAAAGACCAATTATTGTGATATAATTAAGCACGACTTCATGTACGCCCGAGGGCTGAAAAATATATCAAAACTACAATTATTCTACCATCATAAAATACTGTATATTGCATATATAAACAAGATCGGCCTTAATCCGAGAAGCAAACAGGAATCCAAATTAATGGATCTTGATCATGTGCTGATTGTAATATAAAATACAAGTTATAATTGTAGGCCCCCGTGGTTCTACGTTGGTCGACAGTCGCCATACCACAGGACGAATGAGATAGACCTGTTTCCATCAAGCACACACTGAAAACATCAGGACATAAATTTGCAATGAGTATTAGCTGGAAATTGTGGTTCTTATTAATTTATTTCATACCTCATTCTCGGTAATTTGAACAAGCATTGCAAAATTGGTGGTATGGTTGCAGTAGCATATCACGTGATCAACTGTCTCGTCAACGGTTGTACATCCATCCATGGAAAATAAGCTAGACCAAATGAAACGAGTCCAATATTCCTTACATTATGGTAATAGTATTACCGTCAATAAATCCACCAGGAAGTTAATAATTGTAATGTTAGGCCTATATAATGATGTAATATGGAGATTCTGTAAAATCACCAACAGGTTAAATTTGCAATTGAGCATGCGCATTGTCAGATTAGAAATTAAAAATCATAGGCGGGCTTATACAAACCTTTGAGATTCATTCCAAAAACTGCAAACTCGCACCGCTTGGTCGTTGTCTTTTAACGTAAAGCTGGACAGAGTCTTTAAATAATCAAACAAATATATTTTCAGTAGACCATATATAAGTTTTATTAGTTAGATGATAAACACTTTGAATAACAATATATCTAGGCTAAACTATTATTTGGCATAACCCCCATTTTCTAGCGAAATCCTGATATATAGCGAACCATCACATTCCCGTTGCATAAAATTATACAGACGCACATGCGAGAAAAGGCACCCTATAACTCCATAGCCATTATATTAAAGGGGGTGGGGAGCT
Organism: Anneissia japonica; assembly: GCF_011630105.1. NCBI lineage: Eukaryota > Metazoa > Echinodermata > Crinoidea > Comatulida > Comatulidae > Anneissia > Anneissia japonica. The sequence goes on from NW_022756106.1 coordinate 1,522,351, forward strand.
TAAAATTTGTTAAATTGGCTCCTCACAACTAACCACTGATACCGTACAGGATTTTAAAGGGGAATTTGCTCTCCCGTCGGACAGACTTGGACCCGCCGGGACTCCGACCGAGACTGGCAGTTGGCCTTGGTTCCGACCCCTCCGTCGGCTTGAGCCAACGCTGCTCAGAAGCAGCCTCAAGCTTTTAATTTAGCATGGAAATAAAGCCTATACCCCCTCAGCCCAAACATGTTTGAGGCAGAGATATAGGGCACTCTATTCTTACCGGTATGACTCAAGAAAAACTTTAGGCCTATATTCACAAAAGAGACAATAAAGGCGCTATACGCAATGTACCTAATGCTAAGCAATATATTTCCTCCATGGCTTAAGTGTGGGCCCAGAAAAAGCAGGTTAAAAATGCTATATATGGAAAGTAGTAGCATGACTCAAAATAATGACCAAATCACAATTCGTAGACCTATTATTTTAAATCATGTGAATAAGACAAAATGTAAGTCTATTGCGAAAATGATAAATTGTTCAAAATTAAATTTCTTTTCAACAATTAGATGCATTGAGTTCCTTATCCTCCATGAATAAATAAAGAGCAAGGAACAAGAACACATTATAATACACTGAAAACAATGACTTCATATTAAATTTTACATAAGGTGCAGGTTATTGCAAAATATTAGGGCGATATTAATAATATTGACATTAAGTGGACTAACCTCACTCGAATGCTTATACGTGAGTGTGATGTCACTTGATAGTGGCGTGTAGTCGGGACCAACATAAAGAGTATAACTCAATAAACCACTAACCATATAATACACGCCGATACCACTGCTGTGAGAAAATAGAAAATCAATCTTGTTAACTATAATTATATTTTTTTATTAATATTAAATTATTACTAGTACTAATGATAATAATAATTCCTCTAATTAATTGATCAGTGGCGGATTAAAAGGGTGCCCAGTCAGCTGGGCCCCCAAAAATATATTCCAAGTCAGGCAGGCGTGATGAAAATTTCACCTACCACCCCCGGAAATTCATTTCCTTATACAGTACCGAAAATGCATCAGAATCTGCATTTTCCCTTAAAGGCCAACTCAGACAGCGTCGGCCGACGCAGCCCGACCCGATTTATCGTCGGAGACAGTCTTAAGCCGTCGTGAGAAATATTAAACACGTTTAATATTCTACTACGCGACTGCCCCCGACGCACACCATCGCGTCTGCGTTCAACTCACACAGACCCGACGCGACAACAAATCGCGTCGGGCGTCGTCGGTCGATGCTGTCTGAGTTTCCCTTTACATCTCAGGTAGTCTCTACACTATTTGTTCACACTGTACGCGTCCTTTGCGAATGAAAAAACGACACAGTGCCGGTGCAGTTAGCTGGTATCATGATATTTTAAGTACTGTAGATCGAGAATTTTTAGAAAGAAGAGGGATACAAAAGCCACAAAAATTACATATATTTTTTTCGGAAAGTAACATTTATTAATTTTTCATTATCATAATAAAATCAAATATACAAAGACAAATAAATAATAATATTGATAGAACAGAAGTCATCATATCAAGGATCAAAATGAAAGGTTTCCACAGAAACTATACGGTAAAGCTTGTACAAATTGGAACCAAAATTCAATTATACAAATAAGATTCAAATTATTGTGCGGTAAGCAGTAAACGGAAAACAGGATGTCTGGTATACATATTTCTGTAAATTATCTTATTTCTTTTTTGTTTAATTATTTGATTTCATGGCATTACATGTATGCGTGAGATTTTGGTCCGCGTGAGAGCGTGATGAGACAGACCCAAAATGCACGATTTACGTTGAGACTTGGTGTGTATGTAAGTCGCAATTTGTTAATTTTTACTTACTCGCTGATGTTGACAGGTTGATCAAATGAGTCCGTCTTCCAATAAACTGAGTAAACTACGACGTCTAAATAAAAATATTTGTTCAGTTACCGTTAATACATCCGGGTAATTGTATAATATGTTGTAATATCAGTTTATTATTAAATTAATATAGCTTGATTAATTTATTGATTAATTTACGGAATGGTTGACTGATTACTGATTGATTTATTGCATGATTGACCGATTGATTGATTGATTAATGGAATGATGGGTGGAGGATAGATGTGTGAATGGATAATGGATGAAAATAACCAAAATATAGATGGATCGATAGATTGATGTTGGGTAGGAGAGGTGTAAATATGGATAGGTATAGACTATAGATAGTTGGTGGATTTATTTAATGATGTATGCCGGACGAACGGACAAACGGATGGTTGGCTTTACTGGATGCATGGAAGAATGGATGTATGAGTTGGTTTGAATAAGTACAGTATATAAAAACAATAAGCCAATTCGTAGTTTAAACTGCACATGCCCCTATCAAAGGTCAATCGACAAACACATGTTGTGTGGAGGGGTTGTGTGACCTTGATACGGGTATGCTCAATTCAAACTATCAAACTACGATTGGCTTATTAGATGTACCGTCGTGGTTCGCTGTAACATTGATGTCAATCTGGAACACACCATTTTGCTGTAGTGATTTCGAAATGGTAACATTTGTCGCCAATGGTTGACCAGTAGGATTATGCCTATACCGTGTAATATGTCCATCTGTCAATTATTATAGAAGCACAGTTAAATTTCATTAAATGGTAAAGCTAAAGCCGGACACTCACTGCGTCGTATGCTATCTTAGTGCTAAACGTGCGACGGAGCCTGCTGATTGTCGGTGGCAATCTGAAGGGATCATCATTAAAAAACAATCCGTTGCGCGCGCGTCGTGGCGTTGCGTTCTCCATAGAATCGCATCGGCCGACGAAGTTGAGTGCCCGGCTTAACAATGATGATGACAATGGTGGTGGTGGTGATAATAATAATGACGATTATAATATGGTCTAATCGCAGTTGTCCATTCTTGATTATAGTTCAGGCAGCAGGTCCTTTTTGTTTAAAGGGGCTTTGGATTCTTACATTTTCAACATCATTGGCTGGATTAATTCGGACTCAAAAAAATTACTTGCGTATGCAGGATTGCAGGTTACAACTCACCACATGAATCCGAAGATACCTGAAATGGTGACTTAGGTTGCTTCAAAAATTCTGACATAAACTTTTGTTCTTCCTTAGTAATTCTTTGTAACTGTATGTCTAGTTCATCAATCTATGAAGATTCGATAAAAAATAGCCATATTATTAAATATGGCAGTGGTTATTTATCTCGTTGAAAGCCTTTAGTTCATAGCATTTTCGTGATAGTGAGCATACGCAAACCTTAAATAAGATACAGTGTGCGGTATTTGAATTGTCATGGTGTACGCCTTCAACGTGCTTCACTCGATTTTGTGATTATAAAGACATATAATGTATACATAACAATGCAATAAATCACAATGCCTTGAGAAAAACGTGTTTTAAAGGGAAATCCACTGAGCCTTTTTGGTATTGGGTTCGAAAACCGATGGGGATGCCATGCCATAAACCTACATAGCTCTCTCCACACTTTCATGTTATGTGATCTCCAATCTCAAAAAAATCACAGGCAGTTGTTAAATAAAACTTGATAGTGTAGAACCTATGGAACGCCGTTACTGCCTTTGGTGGCTCTTTTCCGTTCGGCGCATTTGTTATTCGGCCCTTTTAACATTACGTTCGGTGCTTTTACATTACGTTCGGTGCTTTTTACATTACGTTCGGTGCTTTTTACATTACGTTCGGTGCTTTTTACATTACGTTCGGTGCTTTGAACATTACGTTCGGTGCTTTTACATGACGTTCGGTGCTTTGAACATTACGTTCGGTGCTTTTACATGACGTTCGGTGCTTTTTACATGACGTTCGGTGCTTTTATTAACATTACATTCGGTGCTTTGAAACATTACGTTCGGTGCTTTTATCATTACGTTCGGGGCTTTTGCCGCACTTACGGATCTTTTATCATTTGGTGCTTTTTAGTTTTAGCTTTCGGCCCTTTCATCATTACGTACGGTTCCTTTATCATTCGGTACTTTCATGACCTTTGACATCGGGTCAAGTGGAAAAAATCAACGGCTGTGGGAACGAGCCTAGTGGAACTCTCTCTTTCTTCGTGCCGCCGTCGATCGTTGACAAGCGAGGAAAGACAATGGCCAAATCTATTAGTATTGAAGATGCCTTGAAAAAAGTAGACTTGATTCACCTTCTTCCGAATTTTGAAAGAGAAAAGGTAAACTTTTATGCCTAGCTAGGCCCTAGCCCTATGCCTAGGTACCTGGCCCTAGGCATAGTAGCTAGTAGTAGGCATGCCTATGATGCCTAGGCCTAGCTCTATTACTAAATTAGATATGATTATGAAGCAGTGTGTGTGGCGGGGGGAGGGGATAATTTTCTTGTCCTCCCAGTTTAGGCTACGTACAGCCTAGGCAAGGCCTAGCTAGACTAGATCTAGATTCCTCCTAGTCTAGGAGGGTAGGCAGGTACACATCTAGATGTGTATAAGAGACAGTGCTAAAGTAGTAGTAGTACTGTATATTTGCAGGCTTCCCAATTTATAAAAATAAAATAATGTAAAGGCCCTAAATAAATAAATATAAATAAATAAATAAAAGTAATACAAATTCGGTAGGCCTAGGGCCTAGGTAGTAGTAGGCCTAGGCTAGGGAGCACTTGCCTGTTTTAATATAAAAAATTGAAGTATTACTATTGATTAACAATCAAAATAATAAAAGTTATAATTAAAGAGCTATAAAGTAACAGAAATATAACAAGAATAAAATAGTTCTGGTATGTGTTTAGGCCCTAATCAGTATTCACACATTGCTATTAGGCCTAGTGTCAGTGAGTCTTAAATTTGAGATTTTGCAAGAATTGTTTTTTTCCAAAATAGTATAAATAAGTACACATAAAAATAAATTTAACAAGTAAA
>NW_022756106.1:1527701-1531989 GCF_011630105.1 Anneissia japonica
TCTTATACACATCTTGACGTGTTTGGTTCGGTTGAATCATGGTAAAAAAAAATCAACAATTGTATTACATATTGTATTACATATTGTAATTGTATTACATAAGTGACGAAGGATAACGTTAAGTTTTACTGAGCCTCTAATCGCGTTGTGACCGTGTCAATACAGAGAGAGCTTCTTTAATTATGAAACCTGTTCATTTTATTTCATGATACACTGTCACTACAATGAAATTTAATGTGAACTTGAAAATTAACATAAAATTTGAATTCCTTCAGACTTTATCATGAAATACAACACATCTAACCTGTTAATACAGAATTGGTGTCAGTGGTTGAACTGTCGGGAGATGACGAGAGGTTTCCAACATCAGGTGTCGTACGTAACTGGCTGCTACTGGTCTCAAAAACCCCAGTTGTTTGGCCTACTGTGCGTGTTACAATGTCTGTTGTGGTTCCGTCAATTAAAGATTGGTAGCCTGTAGTCGTTTTGTCGGTGAATGTAACGTTAAGAATATCCATCGTTGAAGAAATTCCGACACTAGTATTAGGCACCTCGGTCGTCATCACTGTCGTTTGTTCAACTGGTCATTCAAAATAATAAGAATTAAAGGAGTGACTGGAAGTGTTTCTATCATTTTCGCTGTTAACTGAAGGGTAGACATTTTTTAAATAAACTAATTTCTATGTTCAAGTTGATAACTTTTATGTTACTTCAAAATAGGCAAGTTAATTTCAAAAAATATTTTTATGATTTTTTTTTTGGTATTTAGCATAGAACAATAGATCTTTAAGCGAATGATATGCCTAATCACATTAAGTGAAACTGACGTTAAAGTAAAGCAGTTTCTCCAGGGTGAAGTTTGGATTTGGATTAATGTTATACATTTATTTCAATACTAATAATAATAGATTTATATAGTGCAAATAAACGAGGTCTCTATGCGCCCGGGACTAGCACTTTTCAATAACTTTCTCCTCCCCTGAGGGTCACTTCATGTCCTCTGCAGCCAGTAAACCGGCGTACTTTCATCTGTCCACGACAAGGGCCGAGTGAACCAGTACACCGGGGTAGCCCTACTCATCTCGAAAGATGTACTGGGTTCTTTAAAGTGCACATGAGCATTTGTGTACACTGGGTCTACGGTTTATAGTCTTTATCCGAGAAGACTTGTTCCACCACCAGAACTATAGGAGCGAGCCGGTCGCCAACAAAGTAAAATTTTGGAGGGGAAATATGCTGGGGTGGCCCGAAGTGGGCGTGGTCGGGCGTCACTCAAAATGTCTTGAAAGTGGTCCAGGGGAAGAAGCCCCCCCCCGCCCCAAATAAATAGGCCTATGACAATTTAGGGGCTTCAGAAGCTTATTTAATCGACTTTATAAATCTTGGTGTTACTATGGATGCTAATATATTTTAACATATTTCAAATATCACTTCAACATCTTCATTTTGTTTACGTAACATTAGAAGCATTAGGAAATACATTGACAATGCAGCTGCTGAACAACTTGTTCACTCATTTGTTACCTCACGCCTATGGGTATCTCGCTCTTGTATGGACTTCCACATAAACAAATCCAACGGCTTTAACTTATTCAAAATGCTGCTGCACGTGTAGTTACCAAGTCATCCAAGTACTCACATATTATAACAAATACTCTGAAATCATTACATTGGCTTCCGGTACAACACCGCACTGTTTTTCAAAAAATATTATTAGGCCTAATTGTTTTTAAATGTATGCATGGTTTGGCTCTCGACTATGTAGCTGACGTGATTCGGCCTTATATTACTGGGCATAACTTGCCCTCTTGTGACAAACTATATTACTACATCAACCAAAGTCATATCGCTCTTACGGGGATAGAGCTTTTAGTATTGCTGCTCCACGTCTTTGGAACGCCTTGCCTTGCTCCGTCAAACATATTAGATCTATAAATGTGTTTAAAAAAACATTAAAATTGCGTCTCTTCACCGAGGCGTATAGAGAACCTTGATGTTCCTCTGTTGAATTTATGTTATTTAAATGAAGAAGAAAAAAACCAAAACAAAACACAAAAAAACAAAAAACAAAAAAAAAAAAAAAAAAAAAAAAAAAAAAAAAAACAACAACAAACATGATACCACTTTTCTCTGTCGACGCAATGCTGCTCCTTTTGCAGTGCATGGTAGTGGAGCCCTGGGCTTATCCTGGGGTGGAAGGTGCTGATGCTCAACATACTGCCTTTGAGTATCTGCGCGTACTTATATGGGGAGCAGCACTGCCTCGATGGGATAATTGGTATACGGATTCTGCTGGAAATTCACCTGGGAATTAATATGAATTTTGTTTATTCTGTGGTGTAACTGACACTGCGCCTTGAGCACCATTGGTGGAGATGTGCGCTTTATAAATCTTTATTATAAATATTATTATTTATTAAAAATGCAGGCTCACAGTAGATTCAAAGTAAACACAGAATTGTCGAAAACACAAGAAAGCAGACGGATACTTCAACCGATCCACTGTTGCCTCCAGTCGTGCGCCATCACACCTTCTACCCCGCTGGACAGCTGCATAACCCCCTTCCACCCCTGTCTGTCTGTGAAATGTGAGTGTTGTAATACCATAATATCTCCGACAAGTCTCCGATCCTCGTAGGATATCTGACGCAGCTTTACTATTGTAGACCTGACACAGCATTACTACTGTAGATCAACACATGACAGACCCGTATACAGACTGCCCATATATTCAGGACAATGAAACTATCCTTACCTTCATAAAAATTCGTATTTCAAAAAAGAGATTTTAACGTAAATAGGCCTATTCGAGAATTTAAAACAACGTGCAAATGGGCAGTGTGCTTTAACGTAAGTATCCCACAATCCAAATGCAAGGTTTCAACAACAATTTGAGAGCACGTATGCAGGGGCGTAGGGTGGTTTCCAACTGGGGGGGAGCTGCGAAAATTGTAAATGCGGAGCTACAAAGGGTCAGTCAGCATTCTGCGTTAAAGAACGCAGTACACTCTGTGGCCCAGCCGCTCCGGGTGTTTGTAGCGTTTTGTTTTGTATATTAATGTTTTTTTGGCACAATTGAGTTCTTAATTTTGTATCATGACTTGACAAAATAAGCGTAATATATTGTAATTAAGATAATACTTCGTTCGTCTGTAACTGAATTTCTAGTTAACGTAAAGTTAAGTGATGATATTTGTTAATTAGTGAGGTACCGGTAATTATCACACAAAAAATACTATAAATTATATTTTAATAATAGGAGCGTGATACGGTAACATTTCTAGTGTTTATTGCACATTTTTATTATTATTGAAACAATTGAAATTGGCATGCCTATTTTATTTTTGTTTTGTTGCATTTGCTAGTTCACGTAAGCTTGAGGCAAATGCCTCGTTGTATACATACATTTTTTTTCTATTTCCATCTCATTTGCTTTGTATTTGTTTTGATATGGACATTATCTGAAATAAAGAGAAATTGAAATTTAAAGCAAACCTTACACGACATCTCGCAGATGTATCCCCGAATATTACCAAGAAAGGTATCATCCTGACGGAGTTCCGTCATCATCAGTGTGTTGCCAGAGTTAAATGATAGGTAAACACCTGCTGCTTCGCTGTCGGCTCCATTTGGTTCATTATTGTCCCATATAAGCCAGCTGGTGTCACTGGGATTTCTTTCCTCACCCGATATCCATTTCCAATTACCCGCTACATCCCTTGCTTCCCCCGCGTCGCGGTTTAACCCGATGAAGTAGAAATTACAGTTACTTTCTTGGTTTAAAGCAAACTCTTTTACACTATCGAACTCTTCTTGAGATGTAAAACTAGCAAGGTGACCTCCAGTAACAACACATTTATTGTTCACAATTGTCCACGTTAAAAAGTCAGTTTGTGAATTAATTACGACACAATGGAGTAAGTAACAGGAATGTCCATATGTCACATCACATTCCGAATCGCCTGTAAGACAAAAGTTTTATTTTTGTCAATGTTTGTAAAAAAAAAAAAGAAGACACAAAAGAATCGTGGTGATTCGGTTGGAAAAAGTGATCTGAATTTAAAGATTTTGTACAAAATATGTAGTGTATTTATCATTGGCATATGGTCTGTTTGACTGATGGAATTGCTTCTCAATATTATTAAGGTCAATATGATGTTACTTATTATCTATATAAAGATGCCTAATTGGGTAATATATCGGAGAGAAGACCTAGACGGAGACGCTGATACCAAGGTTATTACAAAACAATGCGAAATACAATACTAATAATACTAATAATAATACT
>NW_022756106.1:1532077-1588966 GCF_011630105.1 Anneissia japonica
TAATAATAATAATAATAATAATAATAATAATAATAATAATTATAATAATATTAATAATAATAATAATAAATAATAATAATAATAATAATAATAATAATAATAATAATAATAATAATAATAATAATAATAATAATAATAATACAAATTGATAGAGCAGCTTAGCTCAGTCGGCTAATCTGGTGGTAGCCACTGTGCGTGGAGATCTCTAGGTGCCCGGTTCTATTCCCATCGCTGCCTCTCCCTGTGTTTCAGCTAGAGGGCTGACTGTCTCTTATACACATCTAGATGTGTATAAGAGACAGGACTAGACCCTCGGTCAGAGTCCCGGAATAAACTTCCCTGGGCTTATGAGAGAGTTTCTTTTTAGCTTTGTATGGCCCAAAATTTTGCTTTTAAGCCAAAATATTAGGGATTGGCAATCAAAATAATGTTATATGGATAAGCAAATCATTATTTGTGGTGTGGCAACCTTGTCGAGGCATCGGATGATGGGAGTCTAGGCCTGTCAGACGGAAATTCCCCACCTCCCACGCAAATTTGGAATGATGACGTCAACACACCGAATTCCAAAACTACGACAATCAAAATTAAAGGAAATGTTTACCTATTTAAATTTAATCTTTCTATACTACATTTTTCTTCATCATCATTAGTATACTATTATGGGGTTACTCTATAATATTACATAAAAGCGAGAGTATTCCAGTGGATGCGATCTACAACCTCTGAATTTGCCTAGTAACGATGAATTCGTCCAGAAAATGGTAATATTTTATGAGAAATAGTCTGTATTTCTCATTTTTTTTATTCTTTTGCGTAAAACTAAAATTCATGCCAATATTTTCCATGATTTACAATAATTGGAGTAATGCAAATGAATATTTTCTAAAAAAAGTCAGTTTTTAGTGAAATTTTGCTGGGAATGGGGCTTTAAACTTTTCGCAAGCAAAGCAAATACGATCCGCAAACAACGCAAAAGTTGAGCAGCGTCGGCGGTGTTGCGTTGCGTAGCCAAGTTTGCGTCTTCGGTTCCCACTTGCTTGGAAGCCGCAGAACCCCGAATTGCTTCACTTTGCGTCGATACTTTGCGTCGATACGTTGCGTCTGCGTCGTTGCGTTGCGTCCTAGTGGGACTTTATGGCAGATGACGAAGGCGTATTTTTTGGTGCTTTAAACAATTGATTTAGCCATTTGTAGTTGTAAGTTCCCTACTGCTATGATAACTTCACTTGCACTATATGCAGACCGCACACGCATAGGATTGTTTAAGAGGTTTTTCCTAATATCAAAAATTTGACTGTTAATAACAATATCATTAAAGTTAGGTGTAGGATTCCTTTTACCAAGTTTATTCCAATATTGCTTTATTATGTCATTCGTCATTCCATGACGTGCTTGTCTGAAGTTACCTGTTGTGAGTCAAGTAACTTCAAATTAGTAGGAACAATCAAGTGTTTAGGTCCTCTTAATTCATTCCAAAAGTCTTTCGAACTTGGGCCCCCATGTTTTTCCGATCGAAACACTTTTCTCAATCCATACCTGCATTATTTTATTATTTAGTAAATTCTTTACTTCTGTTTTCTTAAGCTTATACACATCCCACAAGGTGTCCTCCTTCCTTGTAATGTTTTCACCATATGCGATGCTCTTTACAAGCTCGTTTCCGCTCCTGAACAGCAATTGTCTTATCCCACCATCGTTTACAACCTTTCTTAACAACCTTACAGCATATTGTATCATTAGCTACTAAGGTAAGAGTGTTTTTCCATTTTTCCCAAATTAGATTTGCATCACTATTAAAGTCAGTAATATTTGTAATCCAGCTACTATTATCAAAATTGTCTTTATTTGAAGTTTGATATGCTATCCAATCTTGGTCATGTTTAATGTTCCACACTTTATGTTTAATGGGAATACTTTCCATATCTTTTACACTAGATTCAAATTTAAGATGTGTAAATAACACGTTTATGGTCACTACCCAAATGGTGATTTCTTTCGTCATCAACTACCATACTATTGATATATTTGTCAATACTATTAGAAGAAAGAATATAGTCAATACAGCTGGTTGCCTAAATCAAGTTAGTTTGCCATGGCAATTGTTTGAGCAGATGTTTAGACTTGAGTCTTCACTAAAGCTAAGCAAACTTTCCCCATAAGTATTAATAATCGGGTCACCATCACGAATGCCAATTCTACCATTAAAATATCTAATATTAAAATTAGAATATGTGGATCATTATCTTGATACTCATTTTCAAGTTTAATTATTTCAAAGAGTAGATGACATATAGCTCATCTACAAGTTCTGGGTTTGACCCCTCTACTGGAAAATAGACAACCGCAATGTTGAGCAATGTATTAGAAATTTTTACACGAATCCAAACTCTTTCCAGATCACCACATTCTGAAACATAGGTTCTCGTTTAAGACATCTATTTTACTTGATACGAGCAGGCCAATTCCACCTCCTCCTTTACCGACTCTATTTTTACCAAACCACCTAAAACATTTAATATTTATAATTTATTCTGACAAAATATGTTTCGGTAATACCAAAAATATCAATCTTACATTCTACTAAAAAGCTCCTAATGTCATACAATTTGTTTTTAACCCGGTTAAATGCAATAGTAGGCATAACATCAATATTATAGTGTATTTTTTTGTTTTGCTTTTTACGGTTTCCACGTGTAACTCGTTTACGTTTACTATAATCATCATTACCATTGTTTGTTTGTACAATTATCATTACCATTGTACTTGTTTGTTTGTTTCTAGGCTGTATTTGTAGATTCGTTGGGAGGCATAAGTAGGGTCGTCTTCCGGGTACAAATGATTTGTGTCCAAATTCATAACAATGGCATTGTACTGGTTCAGGGTATATGCAGTCCTCAGTTACGTGATTTACCAGACCATAGGTTTTACAAAAGCCACCTAAATGTTGAGAGTGGCCATGTCTAGGTCTACAGTCAAACTCATACGAGTTTTGTCTTTGGGACTTATAACGTAGACGATCGGCATCGTTGTTTCTCAGTTTGAAGGATTTATCGTTGTCAGTAAGAATGCATTGATGTTCTGAATTGTGCTGAAGTCCCGTGTTGAATTTCTCAACTCCCTCAAAACAAATGTATATATCGATCGTTGAAAATCGCAGCTAGCAGCTAGAGTGGTTGATTGAAACAAGCGAATTCTTTATAAAAAAAAAAAAATAACGGAATTTTGTGTTAATTATGGGATTCTGTCGGGTGTACTGGCCCATCCAGCTAAACTGATCATTTGGGGTCCTCACATACTTAAAAAATACAACCCCCCCCCCTCCACCCGTCGGAGGTAACCGCCACGTGTCGGGGAAGCAATTCAACGTTTTAATCTATTTTTAAGGGGTTTCCCCACCAGATTTCACATCAGACGACGGTATACATTATCTGTAGATTTATCCGATCCATTCGTATGAGTTCATTATAAATACAGAACTGAAATCAACCGATTCATCCATGTTATTTTCGGTTGATTTTAGTTCATTATAAATACAGAACTGAAATCAACCGAAAATAACATGGATGAATCGAAGTAGCACTATGATTAAGACATGCATTTTCCACGATAGCTTCAGGTTACTTTAGATTGTGGCGTGGAAAGAACAATGCAGAATTCGCCGACTATTCATGAATCGATACTCAGAGCGATCATAATACGAAAACAATGATGGGACAATTCTGTATGAATACACTTCACGGAATATTTTACTCCAATAATTTTGCAATTGTATAATTAAGATAGAGTATACAACTGCACTGTGCACAGTAGTACTACTACAATATAAAGAATCCAACGCTAGCGTACATTAATCCAAATTCATCCTTGTATGCTTTTAAAAATGTAAACATTCTGAAGTATCTCTCTCCAATTGGCTGGGCATGTAGCCTCATTTAACGTGTGCGATTATGATAACGAATGTGTAATATGTCCGATCTTAACTGTAAAGAAACGCTTAAGAAGCAAACACGTTTTGACTTTATGGCATGGGGTCATGGGGTTCATAACATTTGCTTTGCGGTACTGGATAATAGAGAGCTTTCGATTGCACGAGACAGTAGGACGTAGAACGTAAAGACGTCACTAAAAGTCATCTGCGCATGCGAGAACGTTAAGGTCACCTCGTCGAGTTGATCTGGAACGTAATCTACGTATGCAGCAGAGAACGTTGAACGCCAGGTAGGACGGTCACGCATGAGTGATTCTGTTCTAGCGTTGCGTCGTCGCACAAATCGAAAGCTCCCTAATATAGGCCTACCACCTCATCATCATCATTATTTATCACCACCATCATCATGATGAACTTTTATAATACAGTCAATATTGATTGTAAATTCAATTTTTCGCAATTGTTCACATCTTCTTCCCCTACGCTAGATTATGTTCGGTTCTAGCTCAGAGCATATACGAAACGAGATTAAAAACTCGATATATTTTGTAGGAGTACGAGTATGGTACGTATTGGAACGAGCAATTTTCTCGGGTGAACCGATTCTCAAACGAGATAGCAAAAAGCTCTCCATTGTGATCAAGAATCTGTACTTCTTAAAAGGGAACTAGAATGATGATTTTTTTAAAATTTTTTTATAGAGGGGATTTTCTATATGTCACTAGTAACAGAATAATTTTAAAGTTAATTCTATTACTAATGACATCAAAAATCCCCTCTAGAAAAAAATATCATCTTTCTAGTTCCATTTTGACTGGGTCTGATAATGACAATCTTAAACTGATTGGAAACATACTAGTAGAGAAAACCGACGTGTAATGGAAAGCAATGATTGTAAAGAGATTTGGAGGGCCAAGCTCAGATGAATATAAAGGTATCACTAAAAAGTGCAACAAGTGAATTTTTTTTTCTGAAGGCTATGCTGATGGATATCCAGTGACGTACACCTTTCAATGGCAAAAGCCAGAACTCCTAGAAAAGTAATCGGTATATTTTTTGCCTGGACCGGGCACCAAATCGACCGGCCTTGACTCCTTAATAGCAGAACGTATAGAAACAAGCCATTAAAACGACAAACACGCTACGTACCCCATAGAGGCCCTACATCCCGGGTATCTTCACTGCCCGGGCAGATCTATGGTGTCCCCCACCCCAGACGCTACGGACTTTTAATGGAAAGGTTTTGAATACCAGATGCTTATAAAACATTAATGAGAGGCGTGAGAAGTTATGTTCACGAAATAGATAAAATAATAATAACTATTTTGTCTAAATTCAATATTTTTTATTACGCAAGACAATATATCCGAAGTTAGTATCAATGAATAAATCGATATGAAGCTTAACATAACATTTCATGAAATTCTTCTTCATTTCGTCTTGACCTGTCTAGTGTTTCTCATTACAATATGTTGACTTTACAAATAGTTACGTCTATATGTAGATGTACAAAGGGCATTATTGTATTTCACAATAGTACCAATGAAATGCACTAATCTCTCTCTGATACAAGTTTTAAATAATAAAACTGAACTAAATAATTATTGATTAAGCATGTAATTCACCTTATTGCAGGTATTGTGGTAAGCATACAGTTTGATAGTTCCAATGCCAATTGATAATTATGAATTATGATGTTACTTGAAAAATCAATGTATATATATATATATATATATTCTTTCTTTCTTTCTTTATTGTATACGCAAAAAACAAACAAATGGTATACAATAGGAGCCAAGAAATAGACAAGTCTAATCGAGCTTGGCCCCTTTCTTAACTATCCCCCTCAGCCCCAATAAATAAAATAGAATAAAATAAATATATAAATAAAATAATGAAAATAAATAAATAGGCATCAATCTTCATACTCGGAATAAAGTAATTTTTTTCAGTTTTGAAACAAATACACATTAACGTAATCTATAACAAAATCAAATGGATATTTCGATAGCGCCTGCTATCTTCGTCAATGTAATAAGTTTGTGTTCCGCAAGTCAACTGTCAATGATTGTACACCATTTTTTCATTGCTTTTGCATTTTATTTCACTTGGAGCATACATGCAAACCCACTCTTCAATATATATATATATCTATATATAGATTGTACATACAGTAGTATAATGAATTTCAAAGTCATTAATGCTACTGTAAGCCAGCTCTCAATTGTTGGTCACCATATTATTGTTTTAATAGGCTCAACATTTTTGGTCTTATGATGGCGAAAAATCTAAAGAGAAGTTGAACACAGTGTTTTCAAGGAGAAAATACTCATTAATAAGTAGATTAGGTGGATGACATGTTGGTTACCAAGGTACCTCACAGGAATATTGGGTCATTATATCAAAAAATTTTTCATTACTAAGGGGGTCTACAGAGTATCATTTATTCGATACTATGTTGAAGAAACAGTAAAAAAAAAAACACCATTCATTATGTTTTATAAATTGAGGAAAAAGTTTTATTAAACAAGACAGACAAGTTCGCAAATTTCGAAGAATAACTTAATATGAAGTTTAACAAAAGTGTATTTTTAATAAAATTCTATATTATTAATATTTATTGTTAATCTAGTTTCGCACTTAGATGTCGGCTTTACAAACGATTTTCTTCTATACACAGTATGCATAAAAAGCATTTTAATACGGTAAACTATGCTAATAACAATTTTCAATACTACATTAAAAATTAAATTAGAATTATCTCAACATTGTACGACAGAGTAATTTTAGCTAGTGAATAAGAGGCATTTATAAGGCATTAGTTTTCATTATCTTCCCATTGTAATGAACTCGCCTTATTACATGTATTGAGATAGGCATAGAGTTGGATATTCCAGTACCAATACCAACGCTGTACGACAGACAGTTCTGAGACAACAAACTCCTTTGTACTCCTCTCATACCGACCTGTGATAATGTAAGTCATTCCAACTTGAAAATTTGGGCAGGGACATTTTCTGGAACGTCCATATGCTATTAATGTGTCTTCGTAGTCTGGTCTACGAACCCCTTTGTCTAGGCGATACAGGTATGGGACCAACACTTTTATTTCTTTGTACCGGTTGAACACCGATACTTTCTGGATTTGTACAACAATGGCTGTGAAAGAACAATTCATTTATAAATTTTGTTTATTGTAGGTGAATATTTTTAACATATTGATGAAACAATAACAATCAATCAATAAATCAATCAATCCATCAATTAATTTGTGAATCAATACAGTTGATTAACCGTGTGTTTCAGTAATAATCCTGTATGTTTTATACAATATAAATAAGTATTTTGTAATTTAATATTCCTTTTGTTATCCAAGTCATCTTATATCTTGTTCAAATCCAATGTGATTTTATTGATAAAATCTGCAATTCAAGGTCACTGTGTTTTATATTTAATGAGCGTTATGGTAATGAATTGGATTTGTAGAAGCGATTGGCACATTGATTATGGCTTGGACTCCCAACCTTGAGGTTAATAGATCGAAATTCTCGCTGTGCATGTCGCTTGTGTCTTTGGGCAAGGCACTTTATCTATGTTTGTCTCTCTCTACCCAGGAGTATAAATGGGTACCTGGTAGAATGTTGTGGCATTGAATGTTCTAGTTTCGTGCGCTAAAGAAGTAGAGAATGACTAGGGATACTCCCCAGGGAGCAGAGAAGGTTGCACTTTGTGTTGGTTTGCCATTGTACGTTATCCAGTGACCATGGGTAATAATGCTCGTGCCTTTGATTATTCAATTTGAAATTGGCGCCTTACAAATATTTGGGTGGTGGTGGTGGTATTATTATTATTATTATTAATTATATATTATTATTATTATTATTATTATTATTATTTCTTCTTCTCCAGCGTGAAACACCCAAGACCAAAGATTTATATCCAGTGCCTTCTTTCTGGTAGTAATTTTGGCAGTACAGTACATACCAGGAGAAATCCCCTCTTTGAAAGTTTTTAATATGCACATGGGCCATATAGCACACAGGAATGACAGCTTAATAACTTCATTACTTCCTAAAAAATCCAGCCCAGGAGAGTAACAATGAATTGAACCAGGGGCCAAAAATCTGATAGCACCTCCATAGGTAACCACACACAATGGATACCACCAGTTTAGATGACTGAGCTAAGCTACTCTCTGACATTTTAATTACTTTTATCACTCACTACGTAGTAGCCTGTGTTCCTCCAGGCCCTAATTTTGGGTTACTCACTCTTTATTGCACTTAGTACACGCCATACCAAATTTAATTGGCATCCCATACACAAGTTATTTTCTTTCTGATTATAATTATTACATTTATTTACTTGCTCGTTGGTGGCACCATCCAGAATGATAAAAAAAAAGGCAAGTCTAACCATTACGTACCAAATGAACTTCTGCAGTAGGTAACATTGGTCATCAGCGGTGTGTTGCAAGTCTTCGGACAGGTAGTGATTCCTGGACGGTGAAGATGGACCAGTTTAATATTACGATGTGAAAAGCCCATGCTACTACCATCAGACATGCAGGTGATATATTGGGGTTAGCAGGTACACCTGTATTTGGACCTGCAGCAACAAGCGATTAGATATGTTTTGCAAACAAGTATATGCGGAAAAGCAAACAAAATATATACGATTAAAATAAAGTTGCTAGTTAAAATTGTTAGTTTTTATTAGACACAGAGAAAGGCAATACAAAAAAGGCTTAGATAGCAACGATGTCACATATGATTTGTGGGATATCATTATTTTCAAATTTAAGATTCCATAATTTTTCTCTTCAGTATATAATCAAACTCCAATTTACCTTGAATAAAGCTTCTAATATATAACTTATAGTTTTCATTTACAACTATTTAATTACTTTTACTAGTATACTGTAATTTTGTTTCTATATTCATCATTATTGGCATTCTGCTGATCGAAGCAGGTCCATTTATGAGTTAGTTGTCAGTTTGGAATTGAAATCTGAAAGTTTCATTAAGCATAAAGACAAGATAAATTCAATTATTGTTCTATAAAGAAATTGACATCTGAAAGCTACAAAGCAAAGACATAGTTTAGATTTATTCAGTTCATTCAGATTTAAAATACATTATAAATAAAAAGACAGAAAAGATATGCAACAAAACAAATGACAACATCCAAATGACTCAAGGAATAACCCAAGGAAGTTTTAAAATAAACTTATTTCCATTGGTGTCTTTAAGACAACATTGAGAAAGATTCATAATAAAAAGTGGAAAAACAAGAATTACAATTTTAAACCACAAAAACCATATTGGTTGAATAATAGTTTAAACATTCTATACAAATGATATGATACAACACAGCAATTAAAATGATAAATATTATTAGTAATTGTTGATGATATTAATGTAGCAATAACAACAATAATTATTAATAACACAAATAATAGTAATTAATAACAGTATAATAATAACAATAAACAATTATATATGAATATATAGATGGTAATAACGTAGCAATAATAGCAATAGCAATTATCAAGAATAATAATAATTATTGTTAATAAGTACAGTAACACATATATAGGTAAATATTAAATAAAATAATAATAAACATAAATCAATTCGTGATAAATACACATACTATTTCATCTTAAATTATCGTTATTATTTATTTTGAATGCACCAAATTAACAAGCAATCATAAAAAAAGTTCCAAAAGTGGTATTTAAGAGAAGAGAGAATTGTATTTGAATTTTTAATTTATTATTTAAGTTTGAATTAGAACAATTTTTTTTTGTAATTACACTATATAATTCATAACTTACTTGGTTTACTTGGAGTAAATGGTGTAATTGTCCCTTTAATTGGGAATCCTTCCTCATTTATCGGACATTCAGATGGATTCCGCCTCCTAAAAAAATGAAAATTAAGCAAGATTAATAGTAATCACAATACCAGGGATGTTTTTATAAACATCTGTTATTATAGTTAACAGTTGTTATTGTTACTGTAAGTATTAACATTATAGCCATACTTGCAAAGACTACTTAAAACTTAACAAAGTTGATGTTACATAGATAAGAGAAATGTTCTCACAAGAAATATAATTTATTTTACAATGTGTACATAAACGTATACTTAACTTATAAATATAAATAAATAACTTAATCATATATATACACATTGCATATATCTGTCTCTTATACACATCTAGATGTGTATAAGAGACAGTATGCACATGGGCCATATAGCACACAGGAATGACAGCTTAATAACTTCATTACTTCCTAAAAAATCCAGCCCAGGAGAGTAACAATGAATTGAATCTCCCAAACATATGTCACTGTTCTCCCATGTTCCATTATTCTCAACCAATTTGAACAACCGCCTGCAATAAGGGAAGATGATTTATTTATTCAATCAATTTGTCAGTTGGTCAATCAATACAGTGACACTGGTTCCTTCTGCTGTCTTCTCTTTGTCTCTGTGGTTGTTTGCTTTTGTTAGTCTTAGGATATTTCTCGGTTTTTTTTTTCTGCTTCCAAGACTTTGCATTTCAAGCGCATAGAGACTATTGTAATATGCGCTTAATAAATATACAGCCATTACCAATACCAATGAATCAAACAATTAATCAATACAGTGAAAGAGAAGTAAAGTTCAATTAAAAACATGCGGCAACCGCAGTACTGTTATAGTACTATATTATAGTATTAATATAACTTACGAATATAGGCCAAATCAATAAAACCATTGGACTGAACTTTTACCTCACTACCCCATTACCTCACTAACCCAGTGGGCATCTGTTAAACGTCTCTTTAATTATTATATATGAAGTCTTTGACAGGACAATAGCCAATTCATGACAAAAAGACTAAGTGGTCAACTCCTTACATTTGATTTATAAAATAAGCTTAATTGAGAGACAACTTGTTACTAAATTTAAGTTCACTTTTACCCCCAAAGTTTGTTATATTATCTGACCAATAGAAACTCCCCAAAATGATTTAATAGTCAAATATGATTAGGATAAGGTGATATCTTTCAACCAGTCAGAGAAAGTCCACCACACCCCAAGCTTGTATGAAAAGTAAAGTATTAGTTACTGTATCCAGAAAAGACTTCCTTCTGATACCTTGAAGGAAACACTACGTCTCACAACCCTACTTGTATATATTGTATATATCATGCAGTAGAATAGTAAATAAACACTTTGAATTATAACCAGAAGAGATGTAGTCAGTTCAGTTAAGTAAACCATCTCGCTTGTCATATCATGTATTCATCTTGCACTACCAAATTTAATTTTTTCCGCCATCGCAGTTGGTATGGATTAGGCAGTGGAGGGGGAGAGAATTCTCTGGCCCTTTCCAAAGAGAGTACTGGATTAATTAATGTGTACAATGGCAATGTAGTAAAGGGGACCTAAAGTCTCTTCTGAAAGACAATGCATTTTAACCTGTATTACAGGGACAACTTTCTGATGTAAAAGAATCAATCAATCAAGTAACAAAAACACACAGAAAATAACAGTAGTTAGAAAGGCAACTATATTTAAAGACGAGTGAAAATGAGAGATAAATTAAAGAAAGATTAGATGAGAGGAGAAAAGGTAATAAATATCAGTCTCTGTGCTTGTATGCAATAAGTGCTCCAGACACAATTTATGTTTTCAAATTTTTGCTTTTCCGCTGTCTACTTTCTCAAGTGCCTTGAGCATTTCTTTAAAATAGATATGAGCGCTATTATTACAAGTTATTATAATTATTTAATAATAACATAATGGACCTAATCTTTATGCCTCCATGGATACAATGCTGTCAATTACAAAACTAATTTGACGTTTATGAGTAATAATTTTGTTATTGGTTTCCAAAATAGCATTGTTATTAAAGCTCCAGGCATGTCCATTATCATTTAAATCATATACTGATGCTGTTACTTGTGAGAATATATTTTATTTTATTTATTTTTATTTATTTCAACCATCTTTAAAGAGGGTAACCCTTCCAGTTTAGCCCAGTAGGTTAACTGATATTCAGGGGCCCTCTTTAATAAAATCAAAAAACAGTACAAACAACATCATTACAACATAATAATAATAACAATAACAACAACAATAATAATAATAATAATAACATACAATCCTCATAACATATATAAAGAATATAAAAATAATTACCCTACCCATTCATGAAATCTCCATATATATAGTGTCCATTCATATTAGGAAACAAACAACCTCGATAGATGTGTCCACCAATCACGGATTTACCAACCGTATGAGGATAGGCATGAATTGGAAGAACTTCGTCCACTGAAATAAAGAGTATGTTTAATAAAGTACAGGATTCAAGATTCAAGTTTTAAGATTACTTATTGTCCAAAAAATGTAAATTCTGTGTGGGTGTAACCATTTCAATACGTAAGATACAAAAATATATATAAACATCAAAAATAGCAAAAGTAACGAATTTAAAATATGGAAAAAGATATTGCCTATGTATATACAGTTAATAAATGTAATTAAAATAGACAAGGGATATACATTAATTTAGGCATTTGAGTTGTATCTTATTGCAAAAGGTATGAATGATCTCTTTCCTGAGCACAAACATTTACATTAAAAGAGACATGGTTTTTATCTTCTAATACTCGCTGGACTCCATTATTAAAAAACTCCAGTTATTCTCCAAACAGTTCATAACATGCGTAATAGTAGGTATGGGGTAATGTAAAAATATGCCTACTCAAAATTTTACAAATAACAAATCTTCATCCACCTCAAAAAGGCAGCCTTAACCATACCATCCCCCAACCCCTTACATGCATCTTAATACCCTTTTAGAAATAATAAATTTCAGGTAAGCCTAACTTCTGAATTAAACAGATAGGTATCACTTACCAAGCCACTGTGGATCATCACACATTTCCTCATCGTAACACTCAAAACCCTCCTTTGCACGCCACCCGTAATTCCCACCACTGATGATGATGTCGACCTCTTCGTAAGCAGATTGTCCAACATCACCGCATATGATGCGTCCTCTCCCTTCACCAGTTTCCAGATCCCCTGCATCCATACCACATCTCCACATGTTACGGACACCATATGCATATATTTCATGTCTGGTCCTATTTTTATTGCGGTAAACAAATGGATTTGTTGGAGGGATAGCGTAATTTTTACCATCATCTTCGGAATCAACATCAATTCTTAAGATCTTACCTAATAAATTTGTCCTGCAAAAGTAAAGAGACCCTTAATATATATTACATTCAATAATGTATATGACATTAATACAGTATTATCTATATACCATCCATGTTTATATTATTTTATTGCATCTTATATCTTATTGTCACTTTGGCCTTTTTAAATATCAAAGAACACAATTTTTAAAGAATTAAATAGAGACCCTAGATTTCTGAGATTTTGTGTCGGTTTTTGGCCTGATGGTTATCAATATTAATATTAAAAAATACAAAATTTAGGATCATTACAGCTTCTACATACATGTTTTGTGCATTTCCATATTTGCCAAAAGGATCTCCAGCTTTCCCACCATCACCTATAGAAACGTATAAATAACCGTCAGTACCAAATAACATCTGACCCCCATTGTGATTGGCTGCTGGTTCGACCACTTGGAGTATCACCTTTTCGGATTTAGTGTCCACCCTGTTACCGTTATTTACCTTTGTGGAGAATTCACTAACGCGTACAGTATCAGTGTCCGTTTCTTCATCTGTTGTAGTGTAGAATACGAACAGACGATTATTTTCTTTATAGTTTGGATGGAAAGCTAATCCCAGGAGACCCCTCTCATCACCTCTTCTTGTTGATGTCAGAACCGCCTTTCTGAGATCAAGAAATGGTTTGTCGATTCTGGACCCATTTCTAAGGTACACATGGATGATCCCAAGTTGCTCTGCTACATAAAGTCTGTGAGTGCTATCATTTGCATGAACAGCAAGAACAGGATTCCGAAGTCCATTTGCAAATTCCTCAAGGCACAGGCAACCATCCCCTATTCCTCCTAATGCTCTATCGAGTTCGGAGTTCAAGTCTGCATTATCCAATATATTAGGGTAGCAATAGTCCATATCGGGTATTTCTACGGCATCGCAAAATTCAACACTTCCTCTTTTTCCCATTTTTCGTAGATGAGAATCTTCAGTTAATAATGGAATAACATTTGAACACAGACTGTGAAAATAAATACAATAGTGATTACATAGTCCCGGTAAAGGGCGTATTGTTCCAGTTGTTTCGGAATCATACAGGTGGGCAGCGTACGGAGAACATTCCTGACATAAGATATCCCGGATATAATCAACGCAATAGGATGGATTTTCATCGCTCATTTTTCGCGTAATCGCAAGGTACTCGTCATAAAGCTCATTGTCGCGTTCAACAGTACAGCAGGAAAGTTCATAGTACATTGAGCAAAATGTTAAATCTTCACTATTTTCAAATGGTGGGTAAAAATCAAGACATTGTGGATGAGAACTTATCAGTGAAACCTTAAAAAATAAGGTGAAAATTATCAAAATAAACTGCATTTTAGCAACGATTAACCACCAGGTAATGAAACAGTCCAACTTCAAAACATCAAAAACGCTGTACAAAATCTGGAAGGAAAAAACAATATTATTTTGCCTTGAGAAACAATGCATTATTAGTATTGTTAATAGTTTTTATTAATAATAAGTTAATATTATTGTTTAGATTATTAATGTATACACAATGAAGCTTTAAAAAGTTGAGAGGGCATTGGTTTGTTATATGGCCTTACCCCTCTTATAGCCCTATTAGGGTGCAAAAAAAAAATCAAACATGAATCTTGTCATTGGTCTACTACAGTAGACACCTTGTAGAGCCACTACTGGTCAGAATGAATGGTATTTGCAAGCATGAACCTACAGCAGGGGCGGATTTAGGAGGGGGGGGTGTGGTCGGCCCGGCCCCAGCCCCCCTTTTGGGAGGTAAAAAAAAGAAAAAAAAGAGAAAAAGAAAAAAATGATAGCCGAGAATGCATCAAATGTCATGTTCGGGCGTCTAGAACACAAAAATTCCGCGGGGGAATGCCCCGGACCCCTTACAACGGTGTTGTCTCATTCGGCCCAACTTTCGGCCCCCCCTCACGCCCTTTTGGATATTTCTGGATCCGCCCCTGTACAGTCATTAGTATTGATTGGTATATGTTTTAAGTATTAAACTTCTATATTATTATTAATATTACAGTACTGTATATACTAACTAAAACAGTGGCGTAGTGAGTGGTGAAGAGCCCAGTGCAAGATAATTGCTGGGCCCTTTAATGTGAAGCCTGGAGGGGCGGATAGAAAGTTTCTTTCTGACCATCTCGCAAATGTGAGTCCGGAGTACATTTAGCTGGGGTCTTAAAAGGTACCTACCTAATCAGATCATGAGACAGAGTCTTGGTTGGGTCTACTTAGGCAAAACTGTTAATTAATGCACATACATTCTGATAAGCTATTTATTTATTATTGTAAAGTGCAGAAATATCAATAAAATTTTCAAGAATACTGTGAACAAAACAAGTCATATATAATTTCGTTTAGGGCCTATTGGGCATTTTATAAGTGTCTGATAAAGATGTAATATTGACAATAACAGGACAATCATCCACCTAAATGCAGTGAAGTGAATCTAAAACATATCACCTGACGTGATTCAAATACATCAACAATATAGTTGAACAAACTTTAAAATATCAATTGCTTTAGAAATAAGCTTTCTAAAAATTTTTTTTAGTGCATCGTACCGTGGTCCGGGGTACAAAGCATAAGTACCTGAATAAAAGAAAATCGCCTTGAAAATATTCAAAAGATACAAAGCTGTTCATGGCTTATATTTTTGTAAAAAAGTTAAAAGTCATCCTACTTGCAGTGTTTGGAGGCACATAAAAAATAAATTTTAATGAAAATATTCAATAATTATGGCCTCTAAAACTTGATATTATTGAGAGGTCCTTTTAAAATTTAAGTTGAATTTTTGTTAAATCTGTATTATCTTTGAACAGGCCCCCAATAGCCTTGGGCCCCAGTACTTTGTAATGTACTGCCCATACCTACACCACTGATCTAAATTTACATTATCTTTAAAGAAGGATGATTAACTATGATGATAAAAAAAAAACAAAACTTACACCACTGAGTTCCAAAAGATATATAAAGAAGTTTATTGCAGGAAATCAGTCAGCAGAAATACAGGAAATCAAGCATCTGTTAGAATAAGCATGGACTGAATGAGGGAGGAATTAAGTCATCACCATCGAGGCCAAATAAACATGCCCTGTTCATCAGGAGGCTAATCATATTTAATCATTCCAATTTTATACCAGCAGTAGTATGACACTTGACCTTTTTAAGACCGCTTCTCAGTGGATCCACTAGCTTTTTTTTTACATGTTCACACATTACCTTGGGGTTGAACCTATGGAGCTATATAAGTCTTGTCATAGTATCGTAGGCCCATGTACAATGGTTATTCAAAAGGCACAAAGTATATCTGTACTAGTATGCTATGTGGATTTTTATTGGATCCCATTACTAAGTAAACATAATATAACCTTGCCCATATCTACACAATAGCCAAAAAGAGTGTCATGGTTCATAGTGCATGTGAACATTTCATAAATTTGGTGGCATTTGTCAGAATAACAACACATTGAATAGGAAATCTGTAGCAAATTTTTAAAAATTATATAAAATATATGTGTCATGTGTATATGCTCGCAAGTTACCCAAATTTTGTCCATACTATCATATTTTGTGCCAAACTTATATTTGCCCATATATGGGCATGGTTATCACACCCATATTTGGAAAAATAATCAGAACTAGCTAGTTTATACACATGGTGTCAAGACTAAATGGATATTATTTTTTTTTTCCAGAGTTGACACCCCCTCAAACAGCTGAATAACTCATTTAGCTTTAAATATATGCACAGGCTTACTGTATTTTGCAAGAATAATGATAATCCTAATATTATGTATTGTCACAAGCTTTCGTGTACACAGTACACTTCTTCAGGTGAATGATAAGAGGAGCAACATGCAATCAAATATTAAAGGTCTAAAACAAAAGGCAAGTAATAGAAACAATGGAGGTATTAACATAACAATGAAATCATTCCCTGTAGTGGGCAAGAAAGCCATAGTCTTTGTTTAAACCCAAGTTAACACAGTCAATTTGATTAATTATTTTCTGTTCACAAATTTCCCTATCTAGCTTGTGACAATACATATTTCAACTAGTCTATAAAGTGCTACCATTTTCTTATTGTTTGATTACTGTTAAGACTAGTACGGCTCACCATATTATTTACCTAATATTATGGTAAAGGTATCTTGAATTCATGCATTAATATATATTGCATAATTTTTATTGGTACATCATTAGTACAGCAATTCATAACAATACCTATAAACGCCTATTTGAAAATACATTATCATACCCTCAGATAAAATAAATTAACCACAAAATAATCAGCCCCAGTGGGTCTGCTCGCACAGCACAAAATGCTGCACCAGTCCCAGTAGTCAAAGCAAAGGTGATGTATGCAACAGCTACACTCACATCCACAGCTAGCTGCCTTTAAATTCAGAAACTATGTTAATTACTGTAAGTGGTTCTTGAATATATAGACGAAAAGTTTTAAAAGTACGTTGTTGGCATTAGTCAAAGTATTTTCATTAGCATTAGCAAGTACACTTAAAATATAAAGTTAAGCCCTGTCCAGAATTTCAAACTGTATTTGATAAAAAAAAAATGTGACATGCCTAAATATGGTCAAGATAACATCACATCATGACCATATATAGGTATATCATGACCATATATGGGTATATCATGACCATATATGGGTACATCATGACCATATATTGGCACATCATGACTATATATGGGCATACAACAGGTTTTTGTTTAAAATTTGTCTAAGTGTTTGTTATAATTCAACTAAATTTCTTGGGACATTTGCACCATTATACTACCATTGTCTTTGAACTTAAGGTTATTCACTGCACATATTGTGAGAAGGGCTTTGGAAATATAATAAATTTATAGCATTCGGCATCGTCATAAGGAAAGCTGGTCCCACGCCAGCGGTTGTCTCTCCCAGGAGCATCTGAACTAATCCTTGTTGCTTAAAGGACGGAAGACTAGGCCTAAGCCTATGCAATTATGTCATAAGTCTATGTCAACAAACAAGATTAAAATACAATTAACATGTCAAAAGTGTAATGCATGTAATGTCTGTGCAGTAAACTTCAATAATCGATTTTCTTTCTTTACTGGTTTAAATTCTTTAGAATGTTCCCGAGCATCAAACCTGACAGAAAAATATGGCTTTCAGCCAGAAATCTTTATTTTTTGGTTTGAAAATTGTGGCCATTGCATGGCCGATGGAGAAATAAGCACCAACATCTGCCCAATACTGCCACTGGTCACAGCAACTATACAACACTCAAATCCATTTGAGTAAATTTGAACACTAAAAAATCACACGCTTTCTCCAAAAAATGTTAAAAAAGTAGATACTCCTATGTTATCATCTACTTAAGTAGGAATCTTGAGTAAATTTGGTAGAATATATAATAATCCTTACACTTGAATTCCAGAAGATCTGATAACATTTATTGAAACTGCTTTAACATTAGACTTGTACAAAACATCAGGAACCATACATAAATGTTGTTATGCCTTATGCTTATACTGTAAGGTTATTTTAACATAACTTGATTCAATGCATCAATTTCCCTTAAATTACACAAGGGTAGATTCTCTCATTTTATCATAAACTTTACTTAGTTTTTTGACACATGTTCTAGGTCTTGGTGTTCATTTTTTAAGCAAAATATATAAAAGAACATAAAATGGTTTTTGCGACACAACGTTCCACTAACTGGAATAAAATCCTTACAAACTTAGACACCATTTTGTTTAAAATTACTTATATTAAAATGTAAGTAGTCTAGTAAGTATGGTGTGGTTGGTTATGACATTTATACAAATGGTTTAATAAAAGATGGTGTGAAGGAGATGCCAAGTTGCATACTACAGTTTCTCGGGTATACTCCTATCTTCTACACTACGGCAAATAAATTTATACCAGCCCGAGGTATGATTTTTGAAGAAAGATTTGAACGAGTAGCTTAGACAATCAATGCTGAGAAATTGTCTTTCGACTAGCCATTACTACAAATCATGGGACATGCTATATACAATGGATGTAAGCCTAAAACTCCCCTCCCCACCCAAAAAAAAAAAAAGGCCCAATTTTTCATTCAAGGAGCGTTAGCTTATACCAGAGAACTTCTGTATCTACAGTATACGTACAGTATGCACCATAATAATACAGTTTTGCAAAAGCAAGATTGACAGAATTAGTTACATCAACATCTAAGATGGTGTTGTGCAACTCAATCCAAAACAGAATTAGGCCTAAGTCTTGTATGCTCAAAAAGCTATATATTTAAAAGCTGTTAATTCAAATGCGCCTTTTATTATTCTGTTTAGAATGCTACGGTAGTGCGTTTGGAACAGTAGTATTGTAAATCTTCCACATCAAAGTTGGAAAATCAAATGTATTAGATATTAAAAACTTGTAATACTCTTTATCCTTCTGTTAGATTGGCAAAAAACTGCTTAAATACTGAAAATATCTTTCACTTATCTCCGGCTGATTAACTCCAGTTAAATTGTGTCTACATAAACAAGAAAACTGATAAATTTACAGCATCACGGTGCAAAATACTGGAGACAATACTTTAGTTAATAGCAATTAACTTTCAGAGTATAAAGTTAGTTTTCCCAGAACAAATCACTTTGTTACTCAGAT
Organism: Anneissia japonica; assembly: GCF_011630105.1. NCBI lineage: Eukaryota > Metazoa > Echinodermata > Crinoidea > Comatulida > Comatulidae > Anneissia > Anneissia japonica. The sequence goes on from NW_022756106.1 coordinate 1,551,900, forward strand.
CCATGGTGAATGTTAACCTTTGGTTGATCAACATAATACTCAGTTACGGTTGGTATTCCGTTGTGGCAAGTGTGATCTTGGTCTCAAAGGTTTTCCTCTAAGAATTCCCTTAAAAAACAAAAGTAATGTAATTAATATAAAAACATATTAAGGTATGAATTTACAGAAAATGGACCATATTCATTGAGTTGAGCATGTTAAAGAAGTAAACTTCCGGAGATTGTTATAATTTAATGAGTATACTATGAAAATTATCTATTACGTTTGTAAACTTGGACTCTTGATGTGATGCGGCAAAGACGTTTACGTTGGTTTGGTCATGCAGAAAAGGAGAGATGAAGACAACTGTCTGAGGAGGGTCCAACATACTTGGTTAATGGCAACAGTGAACGTGGTAGACACTACAAAACCTGGGCTCGCATGATTAGAGATGATCTTCGTGCAAAGGGATTGAAAAGAGAGCTTGCACAGACTCGTGCAGAATGTAAAGCTGCCATTACAAATACAGTCTAACCCATGCTTGCATGGAATAATAATAGACTATAAATTGATGATGATGATGATGAGAGAATGAATATCTACCTCAGAAATACTTGGTTTTGTTGAGAGCATTGTGGGCAAAGTTATCATCTGTCATTTTCTGCCAATCTTGCTGAGTTTGTCCCACGACAAACCCCATCGCTCTTTTCAGATCCTGATCCTTCTGTTCTTCGATGTCTGCCCAGCGTACCTAATAAGAGAAAACATCAGTAAAGAACAGAGCAGAATTTAGTAAAATTGATACACACAATAAGAGAGTCAGTGAAAATGACGCAAGTGGGTTTCAGTGACCTTATAAAGAAAGCTCTGTACAGATTATCAAATTTTCTTTGACAAAAAGCTGTTGTATGCCAATATATAGTCATGATGTGCTTATATATGGTCATGTGATGACACCATGACCATATTTAGGCATGTCACATGTATTTGTGCCCTGAACATGGGTTTACACACAATGAGAGTATTGAGAATGAGATGCAAACTTACTGACATCAAGTTTTATATCAGTATTTACATTTTGATATTCTTACATTAATCGTTTGTTGTTTGATTTAGAGTCTGTAGTTTATGTATTTTTTATGTTGTATGATCAGCAACATTAGGGAGTAGGTAACTGGGCCTATACTCTCTGTTCGGGCCCCTTGACGGAAAATTTCTGGTGCCACTCCTGAACACTCACCCTCTTTGTCCCAGGTACACACTTCCTGTAGGCATAGTCTTCCGTTACAGACAGGTATTCCTCTAAGCTTTGTGCCGGCATTTCGCTTTCCGACCTCCGCCTCTTGAACGACCTAATACCATCCAGCTTATCTGAAAAAGATAATAAGGAGCAAGGAATATCAGAAAATGCATAAAAAGCTAAATTTCATGTCCCAACCAGATTAGTCAACCAACAATGGTAACTGACTAAATTTACAGTCATTGTAATACTGTATATTTCGTTCTGTATTTTGAAAAAGAAAACTGTTTAAAAAAATTCAAATTGCAACAATTACAAATCAAATCTATGTTATTGTGTATATACATATATGTATATAAATATAAATTTAGGAATGGAATGACCCCTATATTAGAGGTGGTCTAGGAAAAATGTATTATTCCCTTTTTGGATTCGAACCTATAACTCTCTGAATGAGTTGGTTTTGACTGATCTATTTTGCCTTCTTTCTACTCAAACTTATGTTGCTTTGGAAGGATAGGCTAGCCAGATGCCAGCATTATTATCGAGACTACCTGAGAATAATGAGCTGTACCATGCTCCCTCAACCACCCTGGTGCTGCCACTGAAAACCTAAGGAGTAGGCCTACATCAGTGTGGCCCATAGTTCAATGTGTAGAACAACCGAACAATAATAAGTGTCTTGGATTCTAACCATGATGGGTTCATACTTCTTTCTTAAACCACAAAGTAACATCTCTATGTATCCCCAATGAATGGGTTACACTCCATACCAAATTCAATATTACATATAAGAGGATATATATATATATACACAAATATGTCCTTGTATGGTTTCAAAAGCTTACATAAAATGCTTTCATACATAAATTTCTATACGTCAATATGCTACCTATGTATAGATATCGTATATCTATGGCGCATAAAAACAAATGGAAAACAACTAGTTTAAACTGATAGCCTAAAGACTATTTTGTATTAGCAACATTCAAATAACACTACAACTTAAGCAACAGACTTAAAAATACCAACAATACATACCTAGAGTACCTAGGGAAAAGACCATGACAGTCTTTCAAGTACTAAAAATAAATTTGTATATAAATCTAAACCCAGAACAGACATTTTAACAATGTCATAAACACTAATGAAGTATATCACCTTAATTAAAGGAGAAGCTAAAAAGATATAAAGGTGCGCTTATCCTCCAGTTTCTCACGAAAATCTATCCTCTTCACCTGGATGTCAAAAATACCCCGCGAAATTATGCAAATTCAGCGATATAACATTACTGCTAGACAAGTTTTGAATTTTAATAGGAACTGTCTATACACTTGAAATTTTTGGGAAGAAATGATTCAATTTAATTGATTCAAAGATCCACAGGGATTGGCAAAATATGATTGGTTTTCTATTTTACACAACACCCCAACACGTATGCATTCTTGTATTACCTTTCATGTTGGTCTAATGGGTATATAGTGCGCCCGGCCTCTACAATGTTTGTCTTTCATGGATATTACCCTAATCCTCACAGACACACAACCTAGCTGGGGATACTTGCTGCTAAATGTTCCCTAGGACCACATTTGCATAAAGTTTTGTATAATTATGAAGCATTTTTTTTATTTGAAAAAAATCCTTGCTGGAAGAACCTGGGATTGACAGGTGAGCAACTTTACCACAAATAGAGCTCAACCCCCAAATGCTTTTGCCAAATAAAACCTACATGCACATTTTGAAAAAATAATTACTTTATCACATTACAAATATATAGCATGGGAAGATTGGAATTTACTGATAAAAACAAATGATTTGAAATTCAATTGAATTATGGAATTACTCAAAATAGCTGTCATGAAGTACAAAGATAAATTCTCAACTTTTAAGTTTTTACTAAAGATATTAAAACTAAACAATACAAATATTGAAAACTGCATATACTTTATTCAAAACATGTGACATTTCATACATGGTGAACACTTTATAAGATTAATTAATACTTTCAAAATGTTAAAATAATTTTTTACTGTACTTTGTGCTAAGGCAAGACTGCATCTGCATATGTATCTGTTATTATGAAAATTATTATAATCAGCTAACAATGAATTTTACTCAGTTCACATAAAAGATGTTCCATAATACATAACAATCACTTAAGGAATTAGTGCTATCGTTGTGTATTTGACAGTTGATTACGATGAATCACCAGTAAAAAGCTGCTCTTAGGAAGATAAGTTGGCATAATTCCTAACTACCAACATAGAATAGTACAGTAATAATTATCAAACACATTTAAAGTCTCAATTTTAATAAAAGTAAATTTAACTAGTAGTTGGTTATCAAAAAAACTTAAAATTAACTTCTAAACAAATCTAATGTACCAAGTCTTATAATTTTAAACAAAGAAAATTGATAAGGCATATTAAACATAGCAATTTGTTGGAAATCCTGGAACGGCAAGCAATGTGTTTGCAGAGTAGACATATCGAGATGGAACACTGGTGACTATTAATTACCGCCATGAATGCCTAGTTACTGAAACACAATCTCCATTCTCTTTCTTACATTTTATATGAAAAAAAAATATTTTAATCTAAATATTTGTAAATTTTGTTGACAGTCCTCTTAAGAATGCTAATGTATAGCACTTTTTTGCAATCATCAATTTTTTTTTATAGATTATTTTCAGTTTTCGTTTGTTCTTCGTAATAAACATTATAAATATTAGAATATTTCCATTGAAGGTGGTTTGTCATAAAATAAACAATAGCTTTTAGCGGTGTCACATTGTAAATAATAGCTGATCAGACAAATTTGCACTTTAAGTAAAACCAATGTAAGAGTAAAAGATAACATAAAAACACATAATAAAATAAGAATAAAACATATTCTTAACCATAACTTGCTGATTGGAATCATAAATGTCCAATTACTGTAAGGAAAAAGTTTTTTAAATAATCCTAATCTTATATTCTGTAAAAATTTACAGTATCTAACTTTGAAAACTATGATTGGAAATTTTGACTGTAGCATCTCTCACTGAACACAAGACCTACTAATCTATATTCCTGATACCTAGTGCTTCATTGGGTTTCAATGAATCTATTATGATATTTGTTTTACCCACTAAGGGTTTTGTATTTTGTTGCATGACCTGCCCCATTGGATTAAATGATAATCATCCTACCTATAAGTACATCTCGCATATAATTTTTTAATTCATTTATATTGGGTACAAGTCTGCCATGGGAATAGGAAATGGATAACATGTTGCATGTTAAAACAACTACAGTGCTTGAAATCTTGATCCAGTATCATACAACATCAGAAATAAATTATCATGCAACCATCTGCTTCCTAACTACTGCCTGAATTGCCCTAGGCAAAAAATCAGGCTCTATGCAAATGGTAAAACATCAAAACATAATTAATATATAATAAACATTTTTCTATATGCATCAAAATGTCTTCAAAGGTCAAACAACTTTTTATTTTACATTAAATACTAATACCATCTTTGACCTGTGTAAAACTATTAAAACAAATGTTCGTTTTGATATAAAATCAGTTGTACTTACCAAGTTTTTCCATGGTGTACTCGTCCCATCGGCTTCTAGTTGTGTCCGTCTACAAAAGTATCTCAGATAATGAAAAGGTGAACAGCGCAAACATTCAGAAAACAGAAAAAACATTATCAAGTGATCTCAAAGCCCGCGAGCATGTTTAAACCGAGGCTCAGCTCAGCAGAAGGCAGTTGAAATGTCTTCGGGCTGCCTAGATCATGACTATCAGTGCCCAGATTAGGGCAGCAGACATGCAGATCTAAACACTCCTACAGACTTGACTGCAAACTAATTCCACCTACTTCTAAATCAAACAATATAATTATATAAAACATAATTTCATAAAGTAGTATATAGCACAAAATAAATATATTATTTAGCTGAAGTTGAACCTTATAATGCTTCTACAAGTTTTATTGTAAGTTATTTATCAAACCTATATTAACGATACTTCAGGCTGTATTAAGCCATCAGATTTATGTAAATAAGTCCACATGTATGCAAATTAGGAGTAAACACCTGTAGAGAGAAAGTCTGATTAGTTTGGGGTATATTACCATTTGACCATCTGGAGGAGCTTCAGTACTGGTCCCTGCCATCTCCATAGGATCAAAATCTTCCATCTCCACATCATCAATGGCAGCTTCTTGCAGCAGGCCCCTGACATCAGCCATCTGGTAGTGAGCAGGAGTAGACTCCCAATTCTGGATCATCTATTGCAGATATAGATTTTTAGAAACATATTCTAATATGAATGCTAAAATTATATATATGGCAAAGACAAGCCAAACCAGTCATTCGTCGCAAAAATCAATTTTTAGTTATTAATACAGGGTTAAACAGTAAAATGAGAGCTATTAAATGGTAAAAGAATCATTTAAATCCGACATTCCGTTATGAAGTTACAGTAGTTTAAACATAGAGCTGTTTAAACAACAATAGTTGAGAAATCAGCCTTCAAAGTTTAGGATTTCAGGCGTTTCTCATGCAGAAACCATCACCAAATTGTTAAAATTTGTTGTTTTAACATTGAAAATTGGGAAAATAACAACAAAACATGATATAATAGTTATATGAAGGTTAGTTTAGTGAAATAAAATAGATTCCAAATTTTGACATCCCAGGATGTTTTGGTCATAATCTTTGAACAGGATTTGCGACGAGTGACTGGTTTGGCCACATATAACCAGCATTTCCATTTAAAAATGTCCTGATAGTTGCTTCACTAAATCAACCAATAAAAATCCCCTGATCATCAATATCATCATCAATAACTATAATCAATAACCATCATCAATATTACCATCCATATCTTCATCATTACTATCACCATCTATTACCTTTTTTTCATTTCATTATATATATTTTTTTACTTGATAAGTGGACCGGATTGCCAATAGCAAAATAAATCACTTTCAACGTGGCTTTCCAATCCCAATCCCACAAAATAAAATACAAATATTAATGTGTACATTAAATTTATACAAAATATTACCATAATTTTTTTTATACAATTAAAAAAAACCTCCTCCTCCACCTCACACTCATCACCACCATCAACAATCAAAATCAATAACATCACCATCAATATCATTCACCATCATCACCAATACTGCATCACTACCAGAACTTAATACAGGTGACAAAAAAGGTTTCTTTTTTTAATCAATATCTAACAGATTTTCTTGACCTACCAACTCAATGCTCCTGAAACTGCGATTGTGTTCACACCTCTTATGACAAATGGAAACATCATGCATCAGCTCAACAATGTAAACCTACAAAATTAAATATCAGTAAAAATAGTAAATAATTAATTATCAGATATCTACATCTGGAATTACATGAACAGGCTAACCAACATTTCTATGTTATTATTTTATATTGTATATTATGACACTGGTGGGGCCTCCAGTGTCACAGCAGACTGGAGAGCGACAGGAAAGTATGTAACACTATCAAAATAATTTGAGATGTTTGTTGTAATAATAATAATAAAGATTTATAAAGCGCACATCTCCACCAATGGTGCTCAAGGCGCAGTATTGATTGAAGTTGTTTAGAATAATTAATTTACAACCAAATACACATATCACCATCATCACCAATACTGTATCACTACCAGAACTTAATACAGGTGACTAAAAAGGTTTCTTTTTTTAATCAATGTCTAACAGATTTTCTTGACCTACCAACTCAATGCTCCTGAAACTGCGATTGTGTTCACACCTCTTATGACAAATGGAAACATCATGCATCAGCTCAACAATGTAAACCTACAAAATTAAATATCAGTAAAAATAGTAAATAATTAATTATCAGATATCTACATCTGGAATTACATGAACAGGCTAACCAACATTTCTATGTTATTATTTTATATTGTATATTATGACACTGGTGGGTCCTCCAGTGTCACAGCAGACTGGAGAGCGACAGGAAAGTATGTAACACTATCAAAATAATTTGAGATGTTTGTTGTAATAATAATAATAAAGATTTATAAAGCGCACATCTCCACCAATGGTGCTCAAGGCGCAGTATTGATTGAAGTTGTTTAGAATAATTAATTTACAACCAAATACACATAAAAGCATTATTAGCGTGTTTGATAAGAACTGTGCATAGTAAGGTATAATTTGTATCTCTGAGCAAATTGTATAAAATACTCGTGTTTGTGATGTGCAAGATTTTTGTGAGATATTTTATCTCCCATGTGTTACCTCAAATCCTTTGGATCGACCGTAGCTCCAAAATTGGTCATAATGTTCCTTTTTGTTGTTTATAGCATCAAGAATGATGAAGCTGAAGAGACCGCTGTCTACAGTCTTCTTAAATGACTTTAGTAGACTAGCACGGTATGTTTCTTCCATCTCTGGTTCAAACTCGTATTCCATCACCTGCCACAAAAATCGAACCAAACATAAAGGAACAAGATTTCAGTTTAACTGACAACTCTCACCTCAGAATAAAAAAAAATATATATATAATATTAATGTTGACCACTCTCACCTCAGAATAAAAAAATATATAATATTAATGTACACAGTTCACCCTCCGGTTGGAGACCCCTCTAAATTTTTTTTTTTTTTAAATATATTAGTATGAATATTTTTATGTGATTGTACATTTTTTATAAAAGTTGTATGCGAGCATTCCGTTCCTTTCGTTGAAGGATGAATAAAGTTTGACTTCGACTTTGAATTCCGAGACCACTCTAATTTCAGAGAAGTTTTTTAATGTACCAAACTAACAAATTTAAAAAAAAATTGGGTGAAGAGAGGCAAACGTAAGTAAAGTGTCTTGCCCAAGGACACAAGCAATGCGAAGAGCGTCGGTCTTGAACTCCCGATCTTACGATTAGAAGTCCAATACTTTACACTCCCACAAAACTAACCAACTAACAATCTTTTAACACAAGTCTTACCCGCTAAATGAAGACCGAACCCAAGGCCACCCCAAATTTTCAGGTCCCGAGTTAGGTCTTGAATTAGGGGCTGCACTGTAATTAAAATTATTATTATTATTAGTAACTAAAATTAAAACCTTTCTCTTTATAAGTTTTCCAGTCTCTGGATCCTTTTCTGTTTTTTCAGTTTCCATCATGAAATAATCATCTAAGCAAAGCATTCTTGGGGCTTGACCTCCATTTTGAGTCTCCTTCTCTTTTAACAACTTAGCCATGTAAGTCTTTCCTGCTCCTGGAGGGCCTCTCAGGATAATGATGGTATTACTCGAACGCTTCGCACTACCAGGTGTGGTCAGGATATCCATTATGTTAAACAATTCACGCTTTGGCATTGCGATACCTGCCCGTGCTAGATACGGATTTCCTGATGTTTGGTTGTAGACACCTTGATTTGAATAACTGCTGCCAACTGACTGAGACATGCCAAACTGATTGCTAAAATTATAATTTTTAGATAACCAATAGATATGTTATATATTGTAAAAAAATTATAATGTTTCAATACAACTAAAAAGAAAAAAAAAATCCCATGCTAAATTGAACCGACCCGAAAGTCTCATATTCTACCTATTATCAGCAGAATTAAAAAATCACACATTAAACAGAAATGGAAAAACAGTTAATACACAGTAAACCTTTAAGGCGGGCAATCGTATCTTGTATCATGGCTTTGCATTCTCCATAGAATCGCACTGGCTGACAAGTAGTTTGCACTCGTTTCAGAAGAATAATCCTTAACACTACTATATATAAACAATAACTGATATTACAACATATACACATAATTCATCAAATATATAGATACCTTGGTTGAGCAGCAAAGACCGGATCTGGGTCATTTAAGGTATGATCTATAGCTGGCTGAATGGTACCATGTCCATAATCAATTGTCTGAATCTTGACCGCGGGTGGAGATGGTGAACGAGCGTATGCACCTAAAAAAAGTTTTCCAAATCAATAAGAGATATCTTTTTATTCAAATGTAGCATTAGTACGTCCTACGTGCCCCATGACAGTGATGGGGTGTTGCTTCTGGGCAACCCAGCCAGTCATTCTAATTTCTTTTGAACCAGTGAAATAAAATGATGTTGGTATCATATCATATGTCATCAGGCGAGACAAACACCACACTCCCTGGATGGACTGTTGAGGAGGCAGAAGTAGATGAAAGAGGCAGAAGTAGATGAAAGAGACCGAAGAAATGGGACGCTTCCTACGTCAGGGCTGCAAGTGCATATAATGCAGACTGGTAGGTGGGTCGGGTATGATATTGTATGATACTAAAGAGAAGTACACATACTACAGCCCTGTTTAGCAAAACGCTGACTAAATTTCTTTGAAAATTTTAGGTCAGTCTGGCTTGGGTAAGCCATTTGGACCATTGTATTTTTATATAAACCATATAATGTGATACAAAAAATAAAAAATAGTTTCAAAATGCTTCAAAACTTACGTCTATAGTAAGGATCATCCAGTTGGGGTGGAGGATATCCCCGTTCATATACCCAGTCTCTCCTAAAACAGAATTCAAACAAGGTTTTAAACTGTCCTCCATGGAGTTAAAAAATAAACTCTTCACTGGCCTATGATTAAGAATAGGATCACAACAAGATTCTCACTATATTTTTTTTAAGGGTCTGCATGGTTTTTTCCATTATGACTATCTTCAGAAACTTACTCTTTGTTGTGGTAACTGTATTAAAAGAGAACTAGCAAAATGATTTTTTGTTCTAGAGGGGAATTTTGATATGCCATTTATAATATAATCAACCTTAAAATCGCTTTTTGGCAATTTCTTATGGAGTTATAGGTCATTATATACGATTTAATCGTGACGTCACTGGCGAAAAAAGTAACAAAAGATCGTGTAAATAAAACCGCGTAGGGTATCCGCCGCGTACATTATGACTATCTTTAGAAACTCTTACTTCATTTTGCTAGTTCTCTTTTAAAGGTTTGTTGAAAATGTTTGGTTCCTTATAATTGTTCTATTGCTTTTTTTCAAACATATAAACAATTGTTGATAATGGTTGCTATGGTGATTGAATTGTACTACTAAACCTAAAACTGTCTTTCATTGTTCCATTACTATACCTATCAAGTCCACGTTCTCGAATTCTCTCATCCCATCTGTCATGATACAATTCTTGTGGCCTAGTGTAGGAGTCAAAGGGTGGGCGTTCAAATCCTCTGTAACGATCAATTCCAAAGCGATCCTGAAGAAAAGTAATTGTAAAAGAACATATTATTATAGTAAAGATACCAGAAACACAAGACAGAGTTCTCCACAGAAAAAAAACTGTTGCACCGAAATGCATGATGGGAATACATACAATGGGGCGCCTCGTACGACTGGATTTTAAAAACTTGCCACCGTTACATAACTGTGAATACATAATCTCTTTTTGCGGAGGTTGAAATCGTTGCCATTATCCATAAGATACAAACAAGTAGGCATAAATGAACCAAAACAATAAAATGACAGACACGAAAGCACAGAATCGTATGACCAGACTTTGATTAGTGATAAAGTTTTCCTGCATTAGTGGAAAAAGAAGGGCACCGTGTGTGTCTGTATATACCTAGCAACAGAAGGGCGCACTATACATCTGGACCAAGTAGAGAAAATCTGCATTATATAGAGAAGGGTGCCGCGTACGTCATGACCAATTTCCACCTCATTTTTGTTATGCGAGTGCTAAATGTTGTATTTCTAGTAACTTTGATTATAGCTAAAGCTTGGGGCCTATTTTTTTGCCATTCATCCTCCCACTTTCAAGCAAAGGGCGTATTCGACAGGTTCGTTTCATTGACTACGAATTTTCGTTGAGTACTACTTTCATTCGATTGGTTCGTAAATAGACTTTGTTGACAACGAAAATTAATGTAAACCAGAGTGCGTTAATCAGCGTTTAGTTATTCACGTGACAAAAACAAACATGGCCGATTGGTGAGTTTAAAAGCAACATTTGTGTTAATATAATTTAGATTCAATTTCAGAAAATAAAAATTATATTTACCTACATGAAGTCAAAAAATAATTGTAGGCCAACAGAATTCAAAAACTGAATGAAAATATTTTTTTTTACTAAAAACCCATACTGCCACAAGCTGAAGCAATCTTGACTACACACCGTGTATCGCGGTAACTATGCAGCCATTTTGTTTTGTCGAGTATTTACAAATTTCCTTTTCGACTGGTCGTCTTCATTAAGTAGGATTTTACCACTGCGCAGGTGGGCGTGGTTTAATGAAGAACGACAAGTCGAATACGGCCAAAGATAATTGAAGATAGACTAGTTCGTAATATAGTGGCCCTTCCAATTGAAATGCATTGTGGGAAAATGTAGTGCATGAAGACCAACTTTATGCCAGCTGTATAATCAAAGGCACCGATTGAGTTTGTTTCTTAGTTTTTCCACTCCGTTAAATAGTCTTCTGCTTGCATGAGGGGCGGAGGTTCCATCCATTTTTAATGCTAACTACACAAGAGCTCATTCTTCTGCTATATAAGTTCTTTGTTTCAAGCATGGATCAATGCCCTTGGTAAGTTAAAACAATAGAAAAGATTTTGCACAATTGAGATATATTACATACGTACTTACATCATAACCAAGTCGTCTGTCATGAGAATGCATGTCCATCATGTATGATGGTCTTCCTTGTAAATGAGGAGGCGTCAAAGGCCCTCGAACTCCTGGTGGTGGGGGTGGTGTTCTTCTTCCTCCAGGCATAGGCGGGTAGCTTATAGGTCGATGTGCTTGGTCTTGTACATTATCATTAGGGTTCATTAAAAACTCTTGGTTGTCACGTGGCTTTAAGGTTTTTTCGTCCCCACCCGCCTCTTTGTTGACTGGATTTAACCGATCTCTCTCTCTTGCATCAAGGCGTTCATTTTGTTTCTGCCTATCATTGTCTCTGTTTCGGTCCCTTCCAATGTCCCTATCCCGGCTTCTGTCAGGACTCCTATCTCTGTTTCTATCACGATCACGGCTTCGATTGCGACTTCTTTCGCGAATCCTATCACGATTTCTATCAGAATCACGGCCACTTGCTCTCTCTCTGCTATTGTGTCTGTCTTGATCTCGGCTAAGTCTTTTATCTCGTTCACGCGACCTGGAGCGTGATCTTTTAATATCCCGACCAAACATATCTTTTCTTGTGGACTCGCCCTTCTTAGCCGCAGCTAACCGTGATAACTCCTCTTTCAATGTTCCTCTTGATTCCTCTTTATTCTTTCCATCATCAGATTCCTTTGTTTTTGGTTTCTCTTCATCTTTCTTGCTGTCCTTGTCTTTACTAACACTTTTGTTTGCAGCTTTTTTATCCTCAACTTTTTTCTGTTCATCTTCTTGCTTCACTTCTTTTTTCTTATCTTTATCCGGTTCATCTTTTTCTTTCTCACTTTCGCCAACTGACTTTTTCAGGTCACTTGTATTTGCGTCTATTCTGGATTCACTCATTAATTGCTGAAGATCCCATTTTGTTACGCCACCCCCTTTCTTGTTTTCTACATCAGGTTTGTTTTGTAGGCCAACTTTTTGTTGTTTTACAACATGTGCTGGTGGAGGGTGTGATGGAGGGGGTGGAGGGATTTGTTTACCAGGTGCTTTATTTAGAATTGCTTTTTTCTCAATAACTACCGGTGACACAACAGTAGTCTGTGACGTGATGGTGGATACATCACTTCCTTTGAAGTGCGATTCGCTTGATACTGTAGGAATCATTGTTTCAACATACTTCCCATCTTCACTAGATTCTTTTTGAATAACAAGAAAATTGGATAGTTTGTCATTTGGATGAACAACATTATTCAGTGTCTGTTTTACAGCTGTTTCCTGTTGCATATGTTGAGGAATGTTGAATTGCTGACCTGCATGTGGATAACCAACATCTTCATCTGCATGTGGGATATCAAAGTGTTGGTCTGTATTGGCAATATCCGTGGTTGCACTGGCATGTTGAATATCTACATCCAAGTTATTGACACCCTCAATATCAAATTTTTCGGCCTCATCAGATCCTTCCTCTTCTCCCTCTTCATCAGAATAATCCAAGCTGTAGTCATACTGCTCTATGCCTGGTGGTACCGAGTCATTATGAATCTCTTCAACATTAATGCTGTTGTCATTAGAGCGTTTCATTCGGTTAAGTTTTGCTAGTCTTCTGCGCTTTCTCCGCAATGATGAAGCCGACTGTCCATTATACGGTTCACCGATAGGCCTGTTTGCTCTGTTGTATCCGTAAGGAGCGTCTTTACTGAATGGACCTTTTCCAATTATAATCTTTCCCTTTCCTCTTCCAGGACCACCCATTTGTCTACCCATTTTTTCAAGCCCTTCCATCAATGGCCTTGGTCCACCCATTCCACCTCCTGGCCCCATGGGACCTGGTCCACCCATTCCACCTGGCCCCATTGGCCCACCCATCCCACCTGGTCCATCCATTCCACCTGGTCCTCCCATTATACCTGGTCCCATTGGCCCTGGTCCACCCATACCACCACATGGTCCAATCGGGCCTGGTCCACCCATTCCCCCACCTGGTCCCATTGGTCCAGGTCCACCCATTCCACCACCTGGTCCCATTGGTCCTGGTCCCCCCATTCCACCACCTGGTCCCATTGGGCCTGGTCCACCCATGCCACCACCTGGTCCCATTGGTCCCATAGGGCCTGGTCCACCCATTCCACCACCTGGTCCCATCGGTCCTGGTCCACCCATTCCACCACCTGGTCCCATCAGGCCTGGTCCACCCATTCCACCACCTGGTCCCATTGGGCCTGGTCCACCCATTCCACCACCTGGTCCCATTGGGCCTGGTCCACCCAATCCACCACCTGGTCCCATTGGGCCTGAACCACCCATTTCTCCAGGGCCTGCTGGACCTTGTCCACTCATTCCAATTTCTTCCCCTGGGCCACTAATATTTTGTTTACTTTTCATTAGCTGTTCATTTCTTATGGCCTCTTTCTGCTTTATTTCATTTTCTCTAATTTCAATCTCTTTTTCAGTGGCGGCTGACATCTGTCTGATCTGAATTTCCCATTCTCTCCACTGCTGTTCATACATACGATATAATTCCTTGTCAGGATGGCTTTTGTTCTCATCTTTCCACTTCTTGAATTCAGATTCCCATTGTTTAACTTGTACTTTAAAAGTTTCCTGCTTTTGTTTCAACTCTTCCTGAGGATACAAATGAAAAACAAAATGAAGTTTTTATACAAAAATTAAAAAGCTAGTCTATTTTATCCAAGTATTATTTTAAATCTCACACTGTACAACGATGAAGTGTGATGTAACACTACAGTCTAATTAAACAAAAGAATACAGAAACTTACTTAATTCTGATGAAGAAGCCATACAGAAATTTGAAAATATTGATGTTATCATTAAGTTCAAAGTACAAGATCTGTGTTGCCCAAACGCAACCAAACTCAAATATGATGAATACCAATAATTAATTATTATGATTAACTATTTCAGATTATACCTTTGTTGGTGTCGGATGCAAAATATGTATAGTGCCCTCTATGTAATGATTACGAAATAGAGCATCCTCTGTTATATCAACAAAAATTGTAGTGAACTACTATGAATTACTGTAGTGCCCTCGGTCAGTATAGCTTTGTTAACAGAAACTTATATGGCATGTATTCACATTTTAATGACAAATTCACTTCATTTTCATGAATTTTAGGGTATAATTTGCCTATAAGTTATATCTTTTAAAAACATTTTTATGATGCGCAACATGTAGAAAGTGAATGCTTATGCCTGAGACTCGTGCATTATGCACGATAGTTGGCAAGTGTACAGTATTAAATACATTTAAAAAATAATTAAGGCTGAATATTACAGTAATGTTACATACTAATGTGATCTTGTCAATTCCTTGAGCATGCTCCTGGTTCCACTGTTGATGGTTCTGCATCATGTTGGTATAGTTGTCTCCCATACCAACCATGTTTGGAGGCCCCTGTTGCTGCCATTGTGCAGCCTGATTTTGAAGCTGCTGAATTCGGTTGTCATCAGTCTTGAATAGGTGAAATGAAAAGCTTGTTATTAAATTTAATTTTGCATAAGCCTCACTAACTAAAGCAACAATACATAATTTTGCTCAGGGAATTTCTAGTGGTAGGGTAGGGTGCAACTTCTTTTTTGAAGGCCAGCCCTTCTTAATCAGATGCTACTGCTTAACTCATTTTTACAAAAGGCATCATAGATTGATGTTGAGAAGTATCATCAATTTTATACACCAAGGTTACATAATAATAAAAAGGCCTATAACATGAAAACTTGGAGGCCTATATAAAATGAAATATGAATGAGTGGGGCTGTCATTGAAATAATTTGTAAGTACACAATTATTGTTGGCCGCCGTTGGACAGAAGCGAAATAATCTATTGATCCGATTAAAAAAAAAACAAAAAAACGCCCTCCCTCCCTTTTTTTTTTTAAAGAGTGATAATCTAATAATTTTTTCTATGTGCCCTTAGATGCTACTGCATAACTAATTTTTACAAAACAAGGCATATCATCGATTGATGTCTAAAATATTATCAATTTTATAAACCAAGGTTACATAATAATAAATAAGCTTATAATATGAAAACTTGTAGAATATAAAATGAAATATGAATGTAGGCCGTACGTAGGCCTAAATGACATCGAAATTCGAACATACTGAATGCCCACTTGGTTACCTAGCTGGCGAACTAAACACAGTTTTAAAACATGATCGATCTAATAATAAGGTAGGATATAACAAAACAATAAAGTTCTAACATTGTTTATTAGTAAATTGCAACATGTTGTTAAAAGCTGGTAAACTATATTTCAATATTGTTTACGCATTGTTTATCAGCCCGACAATCCAGCCTACTATCATTGCAAAGCTAATTAAAATAACAATGACCTTCGTAGTGGTTCGTAGCTACGTTCAAAACGTACCTACGAGGAGATTACAGAGGTTACGCGCAGATACGAAGCGATAATTTGTGTCTGTACTGTAGTTCGTGCATCAATCCCCACTCCACTTTTATGTCTCCTAGATATGCCACTGCTACAGTAGCAATATAAACTACTACTGCAGTTGAACTTGCGTAAGTCAAATCCAAAATTGCATTGACAAATTTTTTCGACTTTGACAAAATTTAACTTACAGATTGTTAATAATGGAAAACACAGCAATGTAAAATAGGATTGACTTAGAAATTATTTGAGTTAGGCAAAATGGACTTCTAAAGGCAAGTTTAACTATACTCACTGGAGAAAATAACTTTTCTTACCTCAACATCAGGTTGATTGCTAAGGAATAAATTGTGCATGTTCCTTTCTTGTTTACTTTGTTGATTTCCTCCTGGGCCTGGTCCCATCATTCTACCTGGACCTGGTCCCATTCCACCTGGACCCATGCCTCTTGGACCAGGTCCCATGCCTCCTGGACCAGGTCCCATGCCTCCTGGACCAGGTCCCATGCCTCCTGGACCAGGCCCCATTCCACCAGGACCACAGCCAAATCCACCTCTCGGTCCCATTCCACCACCAAATCCCATACCTCTTGGTCCTCCATTGTTATTAAAACCAGGCCCAGGCCCCATCCCTCCTTGTTGGTTTCCAAACATCATTCCTCCTCCGCCAGGGCCCATACCGCCAGGGCCCATACCACCTGGGCCCATACCACCTGGGCCCATACCGCCTGGGCCCATAACGCCTGGGCCCATACCGCCTGGGCCCATACCGCCTGGGCCCATGCCGCCTGGGCCCATACCGCCTGGGCCCATGCCGCCGCCGCCACCAGGCCCTTGTTGAAAACGGCCTGGACCTGGTCCGTCCATCATTTCATTCCTTCCACCGCGGTTGAAATTCGGGCCGCCTGGTCCTTGAAATCTCATTCTCACAGGATCCGTAATTACTGATTATGCATCTAGTAGTAGAATAAATGTAATTGGATTCAAATTAAGTACCAAAAATTGAGCAAAAACTCAACCAACTTTCATTACAACACATGAACATAAACCTCCTAATCGTCAAAGAGGTCAATCGATCCAATCAACAAACAATTCATAGATTGTCGCCCTCTAGAGCACGAACAACGCGCTTAATTCTCAATGCTGCGTTGCATGATGGGGTGGTTTTGCGTTACATTACATATCTTTGTAAATCCAAATTAAAGAAAAAAAAAAAAAAAAAAGGCTTAACTCATAAATGAAAAAAGAAAATACACACATATATACTTATATTAATATTATTAAATGTGTGTTCCCCTTTTCCAACCAGTGCGAGGTGTTACATCCTGCTGTCTCTTATACACATCTAGATGTGTATAAGAGACAGCCACCACCTGAACCATAACATAAGATGTGTATAAGAGACAGGTGTAGGCTTTTACCTTTGAAATTCAGAAGCTATGTTGATTAAAAGTTAATGTTATAACATTTCTTTACAGTTTAGCATCATCAGGCGAACATTTTACTTAATTTAAACTCTACAGTTTTTTTTAATATATTCTAACTTAATGTTTAAAAGTGAAACTATTTTTACTGTTATCAGTGACTTTTGAGTCTGTATGCTTTGCTGAATGTTTTTTCCCTTGTCTTTGTTAGGCCTATTTAGGGCCAGATTAACAAAGGGCACAGAGGACCCAATGGGGGAAAATAGGCCCCCGAACACCAGGAAAAATCACCGAAAATCTAGTTTTATGTTTTAACCAGAGTATTTAGGCCCTCTTGCAATTACAGCCCGAGGACCCACAGTCCTTTAACTAAGGTACCTGGTGCTAATTGACATTTAGTTTGACTTGACATGGGAATGCTGATTGGTGTGGGGAAGGGGGGTTGAAAGTGAGCTCGATGATTAAATGAGGAATAGCTAGCTCGTAAATAAGGTGTTATGAGGTAATTTTTAACTACTTGAGCTAAATTTTTTTGCTTCCCATACTTAGACCATTTTCAATGGGAGGTGGGGTGGGGGGGAGGAGAGAGACTGGAGGAGGCCCCAGGCACTCCTAGATATTTCTCTGTATAAAGAAGTACCATGAGGTTGTCAGTCAGGTGTAGGTTAGTTTAATGAAGAAGGCTCCTGCCCAGGGCTTCTTTGGCCTTGCTTTGGGGTTGTTTTGGGCCGGAGTGTTACCCTCTGCTGACATCACCGCTAAAATGGAAGTGGAAATATTATATACATAAAAAAAAATATTCATGAAACAGCTGAATGATTATTAGCTTTTTTATTTACTGTATTAGCAAGGAACTTGCTGAACATTCTACCTATTAAGGCTGATTTACACAGAGCTCTACTCAAAAGTAACAAAAAACACTCTTTTGCATATAGTACAATTTGTTTACACAGCAAACAACAATGATTCTCACATGCCTAGTGTTTGTAGTTCACTGCTGTGTTCAGCAACAGATGATTCGTCAACAGTTTTAGGAAATAGACAACTAGTCTGTCATGTGAAAAACCTTACTCAATGTACCGTAATATTCATTTTTTCAGTCGCTGTTGTGTTCTGTGTAAAGAGGCCTTTAAATAGAGATATTTAATAGCACTAGTCTACAATAGCTAGATACAGTACTTGGTATTGTTATTGAGACAAAGATGAACCTCCAACTTCCTGTCCCAACTGATAGGTAAAAATTAGTATAATAATAACTCTATAATGGTAAAATATAATCACTCATGAAAACAAAAATTACTATTTTCCTGAGGTGCCAATCAAAACCAATGAACAAATCAGGTAAAAGAATCTATTGAAACTGTTTAAATAGACCATAGAGAAAATAGAACAGTTCTATTTTCTCTATGAATAGACAGAGCATAGCAGCATTGTAAATATTAGTTACAAAGGCAGACATACTTCATCAAAAGCTAACACAAAACAACTTATAATTAAGGGAATAGTTTTTGAAGGACACAAAAAAACCATAACATATAGCACCCTCTATATAAATGGTTACAAGTCATATTTCCTCCTTAGTTTAAACATAAAAACACAGTACAGTACAGTACAATGTAGTATACACAAGCTTAAAATAATGTACTGTATATTATAATACATGGCAGTTGGAGGAAACTAAACATTGTTCATATTGTCAAAAATATAAATTCAAACAATATTTCCATTCAAATGCATCTTAATTTCCATTCAAAACATTAATAGAAATTTAATTATTGCCAAATCAAATCATGCCAGATATGACTCAAGATGTAATGTCATTACTTTTGTTTTTCTTCTCATTGTGTCTAGTGTCAACTTCTTACCCAGTTAATAAACAGCCAGCTCTAAACCATATGCAACATAGTATGCTGTCTACTGCATGAATATGTATATGTATTAGTCATTTACAATGGGTGTGGCAACATAATAAAGGAATTGATGACAGAAATACAGTGAATGTCAATTCGTTAATATTTAATTATCGTAGATGAATAATACTAATAATTAAGGGATTTGTACACTTTGGTTACTGAAGTGGAATGATCATGATTTTGTTGGAAATTTTGAGGTACAGTTCAATGGAAACAAGTTCTTTCACAGAAATAATTTTATGTATATAAATTACTTAATCTACTCTATCAACCATATTCACACTACAGGCTAACAAATATAAATTATAATCAGAAAATAACCAATTTCTGGGATAATTATCTGCTGTTATCTAATATATAAATGATAACATAATAAATGTTAATATTAGAAATTAACTAAATACTGTACTGCTAATGGCAAGTTCATCACAGAAACCTTATAGCAAAAGAATTTGTATCATGAAGTTTGAGTACGTATATTTTTTATATATTCACAAAGTAAATTATACACGTCATTGGAATAGAAACTACAAGTTACAAATAAATAATGTTATGAAATAGTAACAGGCCGGTCATGTGACTAGCCATAAGATACAGAAACCCAAGAAACATTATGTCAAAGGTGAGGTAGACACAGAGAATAACATAGAAATGTTATATGGCAGAGGCCAAATGTGAGACTGAAAATTGAAGACTTTGCAAATTGAGGCCTTCTCCTTGCAATGGAGCAAAATAGGCTCAGTAGCGAAAAATATCCATAAATTACATATTTATTTCAATCCAAGTCATCTGTAATAAACTATAGCCTTGGACTATATCGAACTTGCCATATAGGTTTAAATTTAAAAGCTTGAATGCCAAATTGGAAGACATACAATATGCAAAACATAACTTATGCTGTTATATTCACTATAACTTATTCTTTTTTTTTACATCTGATGTTCAAGTATATGTAGCACTAGCAACAAACTCGGTGGTATTATACCAGGCTAGTGACTCAGGATGGTGTGGGTTTGATTCCCACTGGAATCAACCGAGATATTTTTCTTATTTAAGTACTTGGTATGTACAGAGAATTTAGTGCAACACTAAATCAGTTGGGAAAGAACAACATTCTTAAGAAAAGCAGATTATTGATCTAGGGTGGTATACATATGACATACTCAATTATTTTAAAGATATACTGACAGTGCGAGAAAAAAGCTAGCATAAAAACTACCTGAATTGCTCATTTTAAATGGATAAGAATATATTATCAAATTCTAAACACCAACTCAGGCAGCCAGCATAGACATGATGAGTTTGTATAGGGACAGTTGTTTCGTAGGATATTAAACATGTTTAATATTTTCAGATACAACGATGTCTGAGTTGTTCTTAATGAGAAACACATCAACAATTAGTTTTGTAGATCTATGCACAGATGTTTTACTACAAAAATCCTTAAATTTATTACCAGACAATTTTTTTTTACTGGATGACAGACTTTCAAGAAAAACCATAAACTGATTACAAGCAAATTTAAGAGTCTATGTAAGGATACAGGATCGGTACTCTTTATGTATCCGTTAATTGGAGAAAATATTTTGCCATTTTAACTTTTAATTAAAAAAGTAATAAGCAAATCAAATACTTAATTATATAATTATATAATAAATTTAATTATATAAATAATATTGATTAAGGTTATTAGCTCCACACATGCAGTATATCCTTAATATTGTTAAGCACTCTAACTTGGCCAACTTTACATTAATTCAAACAGTTAGTAATAAACTACCAATGGATAAATATAAATGGAAACTATACAATGTACAGTAATGTGTATTTATGAGAATACTATCTTAAAGGGATTTTACAACTAAATTTCAAGGTCACCTACATTTAATTTAATGTAATTGAGGCATATACGCATCTTTTTATTTTTACGACCCTTTAATTCTACAATTATGTTGAAAGGATTTTAAATAAAGTATGCATCATTTCCGAATACAATTTAAAATCAATTTGACATTGAAATTGTTTTGATGAAATTTGCATAAGTCTATGACTGTCTTCACACAAAAAAATTGGATTATGACTTCAAATACAACAGAGGGCTATATAAGTATATCAATTCTTGTCTGTGTGTGTTTTTATGTACTGGCAAATTACAGGCCCGTAGCGCGACTTAATTTTTGGGAGGTTTGTTTCAGTGGAAAGTGGACCCTTTGGAAACATTATACAAAATAACAAAACCACAATTACTATTTTTAGGCCACCTGCTGCGTCTTTTGGCGTGCTGCATCTTTGGCGCGTGCTTTAAATTCTTCGATCTTTAGTAGAGCTTTGCAGATCATGAAATCAAATTTTAAGAAACTAAAGCTTCGTCTACACTATTAAATTTCAATAGTGACAAAGAAATTTGATGTGCTCATACATGGGTACGAAGACGTCATATCACATACTATCAAATTGTATCAAAAATGTTCAACTCTTATTTTCCATCACATTTTATGTGATGCTTTTTTGATGAAATTTGATAGTGTAAGAAATGCCGACTTGAAATACTTCTGGCTTGTATGATCTCCAATTCTCTGGAGAACATTGTAAATATATCTACGAATATCAATTTTTCGTTTTTTAATGTTGACCTTCTCCAGTTTTTGGGCGGTTCGTCGTAACCCGCTTAAAAACCCTCCACCCACGCTACAGGCCTGAATTGAAGTCATTGCCAAGCTGACTAATATATATTGCATAATTAAAACCTCAGCGAAAGCTGTGAATGTTCTCTGAGGCCAGCACACAAATGTGCAGACTCAAAGAGTGGTGATAGATTTGTCGACCAGCGGTTGTGAAACATAGCGTGTGCCTGTCTTAATACACCATAAGTGAAGGCATAACCATGTCAGGTTAGCCTTCATACACAATTAACTCAAATTATTTTGGTTGGTGGCTTAGAGAAAATTAGAATAATACACACATGAAGTGTCAAAACTCAAATTGAGATAAATTTTTACTTAACCTCTTGAGCCTTAACTGCTTACAACTTTTGAATTTGACTGAAGTCTTTATCAAATTATGAATGTAGCTTATGACAGTTTGCTAGTTGAATATAGTTCTATATAAATAAAACTACATTACCTGTATAATAAATTTAATCAAATCACATCTATTTTTGTAGTGTAAACAGTCATTTCGTACTATATTAATTCATTTCATTATCCAAAAAAAAAAAAAAAATTATACTTCCATTTGTTAAAATTTTAATTCTTTCGAATTTAGTGCTGCAAATTTGATTTTAATAAACTTGACCTTGATTTAGTTGAAATTATTTTAATTTCAATTATTTAATAAATTTCAGAGACAAGAGCTGGGACTATACATAGGCAGCCTCATTTTAATCTACAGTTATCAACAGTTTATCAATTGCAAAGAACTTGTACAAACAATAGCATATGGGAAAGTTCCAATTTTTAACAAAGAGTTACTAAAAAAAAAACTATTACGAGGATAAAACTTTACTACAGTACTATTAAAAAATATTAAAATTAATGGGACCACATAAAATTTGGAAAACCCTCAGATCGCTCATTTAAGTTGATATACAAGATTTTTTTGACTGAATACTTACAAATATTTATTACAAAATTCCTTAATTTTGATTACCAACCAATTTAATGGTTTATCCAAGTTTTATTTATCTAATAATAGGCAAGCACTTTTCCAACTCTAATTAACTTATTTGAATATACAAATACGCAATTCAAATATTAAATTATATTTTTAAATTGTTTTATCAAAATCAACACTGAAGATTTAATTATTTGTTTCATCATGCCAATTACTGGTATGTAGGATATCACTTAATATATTTTTTGGAATTTATTACACAATATTTGTGATTTTTTTTGTATAATTTAAAGTAAACAAAGCCTGCGTAAACAATTGTTTCTCTCGAAGTTTCCCAACGCAAACATCTCTTCAAATAAAAATAATTTTTGACAGTATGGAATTTGGTACAAAATGATAAATAAAAAGACAATTCTGGAAAATATATAGATATTTACCATTTAAAACTACTTCCGGATCATTGTAAGATATTTACACCATAAACAAAATAATTTAAATTGGAATCCCAAGAACTTATGGATGAGTTACTATGTATACTGTATAAAGCAAGGAATTTAAGTTCAATAGATTGGTTATCCCTTCAGATTCATACACTACCTATTGTAAGTGTGAGCATTAAGTGGAATCTCCCTGCTTTCCTATTTAACTCTATAATTTATGTGTTTGTAAAGGAAACCAATGCTCCTCACAATTAAGTGCTGTACATTTATATAATAATTATTATTATGGTTGTAATTTCAATCTTAATGGAGGAAGATTAAAATAAACAATTCAAGGTGAAAGATCAACATTCAAAAACTATCATACTAATTCTATATCTAAGCATTTAACAGTAGCATTCTTTTTATTTTGGTTGTTCAACTCCGCCATACTTTGGTCGGCCAACTGGTGGGTATGAGGGCGGTATTTGGTGAGCAGGAACTTCAGTTTGATCCTCAAGTTTCCTCCACACAACCTACAAAAATTCCAAAGGATATGACAGTTATATATTTTCAAAAAATGAACTAAAATTCTAGGCTCACATAATACAGCATGAATAATAAACAGGAAATATCTGGTCCCTTTTGGGCCATTTATTACTAGTTAATTTTCCATGTGAGGGAGATAGAATGAACCAGTGGTAGGCTAGTTTAGTACCCAGATTCAAATTCTGAAAATACCAGATTTTTGTTTCTCACACTAAAATAAACTCCTTAACCTTTAGTGATGGGATAATAATAATTAATAATACTGTAATACTATAAGTGATAAAATATTGGTTTTCATGGTAGCCAACATTGCAGGTTTTTCTCAGCCATAATAAGTTCTATAAGACAGATTTAAACAAAACATGATTTTGGTAAAACAACTAATGATCTATGTGACACATTTATTATTTTACAAATATTTATTCATTTCAGAATATTTGAATAATGTTATATAATTCTTATATTTCTATAGTGCAAGTTAGTAAGTTACTCATTGACGAGTAGGGAGAAAAAAAAACCAACATATAATAAAATGATGGATTAGAACATACATTACACATTTCCCTGACGATAGCTCTCTCTTTGTCTGACATTGACTCGTTCTCTACTGGAAGCTTCCTGTCATCAATCTGCTCATGTACCTCTAACACCTATAATTCAAAATGACATTAATGTTCACAGTAGATATCCTTTGTCACATGTAATATTTCAAAGGACTTGATTCTGACTGCATCCTTATTAAGTTTGCTTAGGTAATAGCTGAGATAAATGATTTGCCATTTCTAATAATTAAAGAAAAGGGGCAACGAGACATTGCTGCATATATAAAATTTAATGTTGCAACTCGAAACTGATGTCTTGTTCACTTTCCCTGCATATGATGGCATTTGGTCAATGTTTGGTTCCAAATAGATAATAGATACTGTACATGTGTATATTACAATGACAATAAATATATTAAATACATAGATGTACATGAGTATATTATACACAGCATAAATTTAATAGTAAGTATAGATAAACAATTAGAAATAAATATACTAAATGCATAGACATACTATATTATACACAGCATAAAGTTAATAATATGTATAAACAATCAGATGTTCAGATACAGATACTAAAATGTAAGTTATATACAATGAAGGAAATGGAAATAACTAAAATCTATATAAAAAAAAACAGATTTCTCTTAACTGGGAAAACAAAAACAAATGCACAAAGTATACATTTTGATACTAGATTTGTGTGCAACAAAACCAAATAATATTTCTACTTTTTATTGAATTTGTATATATTTGAAACTTTTTCACATTTCTTTGCACACAAATGCAAACCATCTAGGTTTATTTGTCTTGTATTTATTGATTTTTTTTTAGTCGTGTGTAGTGAAATCAGCTAACTCATGATGGACGTAAATACCATCTTACCTTAAATGCATTGGCGACAGCATCTGTTTTACCTCCACCTTGATAATGAGGCATCATCTACCAAAATAAGAAACACACAATTAAATCAGATCAAGCCTGGCCAATTAGTAGACTTATTATTTATATCATGTTGACAGGGTAAGCATCCCTTGAGTCTACTAAGGATGTTAATTTTTTTGGTTGGGACAAATCACCTGAATAGCCCCACATGACCTGTGGTACGACAAAATACCGTACCTCATTACCAGTAGTGGTTGTCTAAACTAATACCACTACTACTGAAAGTTGATATAGCTCACAAAATACTAATTGCTATTGTGACCCTCAGAGCTCAATAAACTACTGTATGTATACTTTATGAGACTTGGTTTGGAGGGGCTGGTTTTGTATTAAAGAATATCATGTTTGTTATTAGCCATTTCAAGAAGCCTGCTCTTTAATTTTTTTAAGTTGTTTACTTCTATATACTTCAATCATCATCATTGTAGTATCTCTACAAATGTTGTTACAAGTACCATGGACCTATTAATAGGTCCATGCAAGTACTTTTGTTGTTTGCTACAAGTAGGTTTGCAATCCTTCAGAAATAGTTTAAATATTCAACTGAAGGTACATGTGCTGAGTTATACTTTTTAAATGATACTAAATTGTTGTTTAATTGTCTTTTAAATTAATTTTAATTTTTAATCAAATATATCTAGTTGAGGTTTAATAATTACACATTTTTATTTAAGTTTTTTAATCGTTTATTATATTTAATTAAGTATTTTATTTTATAATAGTTTGGGGATACAAAATAAAACCAATACAAACAATATAATCTTTTGTCAGGTATGCAAAATTTATATTACAAATATTCTCAAGAATCATATGTTCTTTTTTTGGATCAGCTCATGTGTCTTTTGTCTCCGCATCTGCAGAGACAAATTAACTTAATATAGCTTCAGAGTTTGAAAGTAAATTGATGTCATCTCTAAGTAATCAAACTAATAAAAACAATGGCAATCAACTGTAAACATAATAGATTAAGAGGACAGAAACATTGTCGAACAAAACAAAACAACAACCGCATTAGTCGGCAATCTTCACTAAATATTTATTCTATGCCTGACCACTTAATTAAGCAAAATAATTACTGTATTCTGAAAATCAATCCAAGTTGAATGGGAAAGAATATAAAGCATCCTTTTATATCTTTGAATTCCTAATTGATTTTCTTATGGTGAAATTCAAGGCCAAGTTCAACTTTCTCTTTAAGCGACCGTTGACTTATGAAACTATAAGCTTTTAAATCCAGTAAAATGCTAGAAGATGTTGCTAAGAAGTAGATCTATTAAAAGAATCCAAGGTCTATGTAGAAATGATAGCAATGATGGATTCGCAGAAAGTATGATCAGATCAAGTTGATTATTTTAAGAAATGATCTGGTGTTACAATAATTTTATTGAACAAACAAATTTTAAATTGAAAATCTATTCATAATAATAGAGGACGATATGATTAGATTAGTCTGAAAATTATCTAGTGATTTGTAATCACGTAAATTTGGAAGAGAGAAAGATAATAAGCCTAGTACTATTAACTATGTTGCGAAGCTACCTTGTTTTCAATTTGTATTACATACATAATACATTTATATACAGCATAAAATAACATAAAAATAATGATTTCTTTTTCTTTGTTCTGTACAGTCGATCCTATTAGTATTGTTTTTCCATACTGTAGCACCCAACATTACTTAAAACAATGTACTCATAAGAAGAATAAATGACCTCTTGTGCTTCAAATTATCAAATTGAATCAAACACCAGATGGAATACTAAACCTGACTCCTTGGAGTGAGTTATCAAATTATAATGTGAATATTATTTGAACAAAATTGTTACTTACACTGGATGGCTGAATGTCTGGGTCCTGACCATCTCCCTGTCCATTCCGTTTCAACTGCTGAGAGAAAAGAGTATGATATCACTTGACCACAGTTTACTGTACATACAGCAGGGCTGGGCATAAAAATATATAGGAGGGCCAAATTTAAATTTTGATTTACACAGACGGAACTAAGATGTCCTATAACAAGGGGTTTTCTAGCTGAGGATTGTGGGCTGCACACATGGGTTTTTCTAAATATATTTTTTCCAGTCGCAAAAAAATGCTTTTGGGCCGCATGTGGCCTGTCACACTTTTCCCAATGTGGTTTACATATTGCAATTATAATTAAATGCACTGTACAGTTGGTATCAAATAAGAAAACACGATACAAAATAAAATCATATTAAGAGAAGTAGACAGCTTGGTATCATTGATCCTTTCCAAAGACAGAGTTAATATGTAGATTTTTTTCTCTAATTTTTTTTTGGAAAATCCAAGTTTAAATCAATATCTTTAGTTCTAAGGGAATTACAGAAAATAAATCATTACTTTTAACTGCAAAATATTAATACCGTGTGTCCTGTGTACTACAATCTAAGCATCAAAGTAAAGGTACTTGATTATTCTAATGACTCTAAAATGATGTTTCAAGCAACTGACAATCAAAACATTGAGACACTTTCAACAAAAACAACATTTCTTTTCAGAGCTATCTACTGTACATGATGTACTACTAGCATTTATTATCATCAAATATACAGTAGTAAGTCATTAACATAGAGAAAAGATACAGCTATCTATTTTGTTTATTAGACTAAATGTGACCAGTTAACTTATATAGGCCTATTATTATCATAATTAAAAACTGTAACTATGGCCTTCAATATTCAATGTACAATATCTTCATAAAAGCAATGGCTGAAGCCAGGAATGAATTATTGAATGACTTGAGTATAACAATGAAAGGTGATAGCAGGTGGGTTTTGTTGAGTCTAGCACCATAAACCACAAACATTATGACAAAATCTGAGGTTCACCTTGTCAGAACAAAAAGTAATTCACATACCAATGGTTCCAATGTCAGTACACTGATTACAAGAGTTTGTTACAATTTAACACCTACAATGGGTAGGAGGTAATCATATGGAAATACTGTAGACAAGTTCTTTAAGGTAACCTGGAAAGGGGGAAGTGAATTATAAACAGTGTCTCTTCAAACAAACCTTAGGGACAAGGGATGGGTTTGGTGAAGCGTACTAAACAGAGTTTGCGTGAGAAGGTGCTAGTTCTACTGGGCTATTCAATGAATGTAAATGTCCTAGATGTCACTGGTACAATAACTGAATTAAATGCTTTTAATTCAATAAATATCTACTGAATTTAAAATTCAGAAAAAAAGAAGATAAAGTATTAAAGATCTTGCTGTGTACAATAATATCTTTCCATCATAAGTAATAATGACTTGATGAATGAAGACTTTCAACAATTTAAAAATATAATATTGATGGTAGTTCCATTAGAATGTATAAAAGGGAAATAAATGCCTTGGTTAAGACCCATTGAGTGATTTTTCAAGTTCAATGAGAAAGTAAGTATTTTAAGAATTGCAGACTGTAAAGTAGAAGAATCATAAATTCAGAAAGAACATTAAGCCTAAGGAGCTCACTTGCATACCAACCTTACAGGGGTGTGCAGAAGCCACTCCAAGACATGAGACACTTGCGCTACCTATTCTACTGAAAATTATTAGGGACCAGAACTACCATTTACCAAAATCCAGTATCGGTTGAACTACTATTACGGCTATGTAACCTAACAAATTAAACTTGTTCTGATTCCCGATGGCGAATAGGACCACAGTTATGACCGCTTGTAATCTTGACTGTAAGTTTGGCAACGAGTTGAGCAAAAAACTTTGCTAAAATGTGTGAAAAATTATACTACTTTGATGATACAGGACAGGGCAGGGACTTTACCAATTTGGCTGGTATTTCCCACACTTGTGCTACCAAGTCCTCGCAAATATACCCTATACATGCTGAAACTCTTCCACAAATTCTCACAATTATGCTACCAAGTTCTCAAAAATACCCCAGTAAATGCGGCACCTACTCATATAGAAAAATTTAAGAGTGACTACTATTATAAGTAGGTACTTTTCTTCCAATTACACAATCATCGGTTAAATCTTATGACAACATTTTAAATCAAATATATAGTTCAGACTTCTTATAATATGCAACATTTTTGAGAAACTCTGGTTGTATGTAAAGATAATGAAAAATTCTTGATTTATAAGAGAATGTTAGTGGTTCAGGGGCCAATCAAAGGATCATAATTAAAAATAAAGGCATTACCATACAGAACTTGAAGCATGTTTTAATGTAATATTCCTTGCCTGATACAAAGAGGTATTAGTATTATACAGTTCTTCTTTAGCATCTTCATCAAATCAACTTTATAAATTCTTGAAGTACTAGAAATAGTGATAAAAGATTGGCTTCCATCATTATCTTGCAAATGAGGAAAATAAGAAAACCGTAGTTGCTCATTAACCCCTGACCCTCCCACTTCCTATAAATATCAATCAAGTGTTAACTCGAAATTTAGACCAGAAAAAGTCAAATATTGGCTGTATGCCAGCCAACGTAAATCATGCTAATTGAATCGAAAACCCACAGTCATGTGGATAGTTTCCATGGTGATAGATGTAGTTTTCAGTTTTTATTGATGGTAAAATAAATTGTTCCTGTCTTGCAATTAAAATGTCTTGAATACTGCAACTATTCAGAAGTTATGACTGAAGGCAGTACTAAAATGAATTATCATTGGAACTTAGCATAGGGGAAAAACGGTAAATTTTGACATAACCGATAACTACTCCTTTCTGACAAGCACAATGTTTTTCAAAAACCAAAGGATCCACTGATTATTCGCAAATAGAATACGAGTGTGGTGGCTCCGAAGAATGACAATTGTGAGGCCATAATTGATTCTATGTTTCTTTCTTTATTAGAAAATTGTCAAGAATGACAATTTTTTTCATTTCCTCTTCTAACGTATTTTTAGGTCCCCTCCCTTTCTTATACTTTCATAATATTTACTAGCGAATAAATTATTGTAACTATTAAGATTAAAATTAATATAGGATTCATTACATTGAAAAATATTAATTATAAAACTATAATAATTATGTTCAAGATGCAGATGATCAACCAATCAATCAACCAATAAATAATCAACGTTATTTATAAGGTGCACATGTTGTAGTGCCGCTGTGTTTGGGATATTTCCTGCAATCCCAAAGAAAAAAGATACAAAATTTACCCTTCAATGAAAATAAGCAATTTGATTGAGTTACAATAAATAAAAAAAATGAACATCCTTTGAAGTATAAATTATAATCTTTCTTATCCTTGTCCTATAGTACATTCTCACCGTAATAGGATTCGACTACCGGTAATATTATGAAGACATGTACCTTCAATTACAGAACAATAATTTGCTGTATACTGAAAATTAAGTTGATGGTTTTCGCAAGTGTTTTGCTTAAATATTAAAGCAACTGCCTGTAAAGAAATCAAGATACTGCGATGTAGAACTATTTATCTTAAAGCACTGCACAAATGATATTGATTGCAAGCTCTGTTCACAAGTGATGGGTATCGGCAATTTACCATATATGGACATGGTGATGTTATATCTCATCTATATTGTCACATAAAATTTGGTAGTGAAAGAGCTTTATTAATGGTGACCTATACTAAATACTACTAGTGTAATAAATAATATTCTTTATTCTTGGAATAAAAAATAAGTTAAAATTATTTATGCTCATCATCATTTTAAAAATCTAAATTAAAATCGTCACCATATCACAGGTACTGTATAGTATTTGCCATTCAAATTGGATAGTGTTGAGAGAGTTTTAATAATTGCTATTAAATAATATTAATTATTCTTAGAATAATTTTTAAATAATTTAAAATCCTTCATGTTCATAATCATCCCTAAAATTTAAATAATATCTTAATTAAAGCGAGATCGTAATCTCAACCCACAAATCCCAGAACTAACACTGAGTAACAGGATTTGATGTTGTACAGCTATGCCTACAGATAACATCACAGCACTTGTTGAGGAGGCTCGCATGGATTCTCAATGGGGTATTGCTAAAGTTGTGCCCAGGAACTAGGCCTCCTCAGTACCTTTCCATACTTTAAATTCAATGGCATTCCAACTCTGAGGCTTATAAACAGATCAGAGATGTGACCTTACCTTAGCCAGTTGTCTTTTCTCCTCTTCTAGTACCTTCACACGCAGCTCCAACTCACGAATGTAGATGGCTGTTTGATCTGATGAGAGAAATATGAAACCATTTTTAAAATATTGATGGTATGAATCTAAATTTTTCAGGTTCTCATCATTGTGAAATAATCTTCCTGAAACAACAACTTTAATAATAAAATATGATCATCTCATAATTTATATTATTTACTATATTCATATTATTTTTATATACTTCCTAGTAATTTGCTTTATTTTGAAATAATATCATCCAGTGTGCAGGTATTTTTAGGCCTACATTATTACAGTACACCTATATAATATCAGTAATGACAATTATTATATTCATAGTTCATTCATTGTATTAATATTAGTTGCTATTATTGTCACTATCATCATTGTCATCATGATCATAAAATACAGCATCTTCACAATCCTTAAAAATATTCTATAGTATGTACAGTACAAAGGCAAAGTTGATCAGGCAATTCATTACACACTGATCACTGAACATAAATCAACACAAGATTACACTTTGATTTGGAGCCAACTGTAGATATTTTATTTCTCATCGGTAGAAATGGGAAGTATTGTAAGAAGAAATTTAGTCCAATAAAAAGATCACCAGCAAATCATGTGAAAGAATCCCACAGGTCTTTTATCTCTAGTTGGGATTACCTCTTTACATACTCTATCATATATGTCACTGTTTATTCCATCTACACCTAAAGTTTGTTGTTATAAATTTGTTCTCTGAAGCACAGTATTCTTTAAGATGCCATAATAAACTACTGCAGTACATTGATTGATGGGGTCATCATCATGTTTTTAACCACTAGAGTTTTTAATGACAGAGGCAATGACCACTACAGGACAGACAATTCCATAAATCCAAGTTTTTTTTGGTTTGCATCATTTTTAAAAGGAATAATCATGAAGTCAAAATCCTGCATAAATCTAAACATATTAATGTGTTTTTTTTTGGTTTTTTTGGTTTTTTTTAAAAGTACTGTTGGAATTTAGCTGTAATAAATTTTAAACTTTAATGTCAAGGAATATTTGACTTGAGTTTCAAGTTGCACTATTTGGATCTCTTGGAAAAATAAATTAACATTTTTTTAGCTAGATACTAAAACACTTGGTATGGGTACAGTACTAATTAGAGTTACTGCTTTGAATTTTATATACAGTAGCTAAACATAGTAAAATATAAAAATACTATACTGTACAGTGAATAGAAATGCACTGATTGTCAAATATTGAAGATTTACCAAATACTTAGCCTGCAAAATGTCACTTATGAAAACATCACACAAAAGCAAGAATTTGATTGAATGTTTTACTTTTAAATCTGAACGTTTGACTTCCATTTGAAACAGTGTTCAAAGAAATACACACAAAAAAAAAACACTCCGATGGTGCTCCAGCCAATCAGAGTAAAGGCAGCACATTTGGGCAAACATTTTGTATGCGAAAATATGTTTATTGGCGTCTTCTCCAATTATCAAATACTCAATAAGTACACAGAAATGTTTCATAATTATCAAAATTCCAATATGATAAAATGTGTGCTTATAAGGATTGAAGGTTTCTATATCAGTGACAGCACTGAATGAAAAATAAATGTAATATGAGCTACGGGATTTATTACAGTGATTTGTTTCTCTATGAGTATTATTGTCTCAAGTGTAGAATAATGGTCCTTTATTTGTCTAGCTTTGACTGGAGTCAGGAAGCTGGTCTTTTGTTCTCTTATAATTATCCTAAGGTTAATTCCTTACAATGACTCATATCAAGCATAAATAGTGAAAGGAATTTTAGAGGAAATATACATCTCAGATATTTAAAATATTTTATCATAAATTTCTTTACATTTCCTTTTAATATTGTTTACGCTATGCAGTATTAGAATGACCTTTGACATATTTTAGAAGGCCATACAGCACCTGTATGGGCAATTCATGTGGATATAATACATAAAGTAGAAGGTTAACAAAATAGATAAAATATTTATTATTATTATAACATCCTAACTGCAGTGCAAACATTGGAATGCTTTACTGATGATATGTATTATTACACACAAATCATTATACTGTATACTGCACCTCATCACAAAACATTGTTTACTTCTTATGGTGTCCATTGTTTCAACTTTTGCAAATTCTTAAAATAGTACAACCTGGAAGTAGGAATTTTCATTCATGTGTGACCTTTCTTCTAATTAAATGATTTATTTTCACATCCTAGTATTAACAGATAGGCCTAAATATTATTGCTAAATACTAATGTATTGTTCTACTATGATTCATAATATCTTGCAATTTATTAAATATTTAAAATATAATTAACTCCATGTACTACCACTGAACCACTAGGGCTCCCTTGGAAAGCACTGTGTTCTTATGAATGGTTGAAACCTGTAAGTTTAATAAATGGACTTTTGCTCATGCTTTCACCGAATAAAACACACAAAATTCTACACATTTCAATGTAACCTTTTGTCAGTATTACAATGCTGACAATAAGTGCATACTTAAAATTTTCACAGAAAGGATAGTGTCAATATTTGGTATTCATACAAGAATGTCAATACAATTGTAAAATGATAAGACACAAATGGAGTACAGTACTGTAGTGGATAGTGCAGCTATAGTCTGGTAGCCAAGATTACTGTAAAACCAGAAACTTTCGCGGTACGAAATTTTCGAGAATTGATAATTTCGGCCATTTTCACAAAATTAAACTTTTGCGAATCACAAAAGGCCTAAATTTTATTCATGGAGGAATACCATACAATAGCTGAAAATATCTTATTGTGAGTTCTAGGCCTAGGTTAGATAGGCCTACAGCCACTGTCTAGGCTAGGCGCCATATAGTGTTCCATCTATAATTAAATTTCCGCCGACGACCTCAAGATCTACAAAATCATCAAAACTCAGGAGGACTCGCGCGCGCTTCAGGAGGACATTGATCGTCTCTTTCAATGGACCACCGTTTGGAAACTGTCCCTGAAGCCTGAAAAATGTAAAATTTTGTCATGTTCCTTAAAGAAAAACCTTATAATATATGATTATAAAATTGATAGTACATTTTAGAAAGGGTAAAAGCACATCGTGATCTTGGGTGTCCACATTGATGGAAACTTAACCTTTTCCACCCATGTGGACACCATTGTTAAAAAAGCAAACCAGCTGCTTGGGACTAATGTGGAGAAATTGGAAACTTCTTACACCATCAGCAAAATTTACTCTATATACATCAATAATTACTCCATCCCTTGATTTCTGTTCAGTTATCTACAACTCAATATCTCATACTCATTCTATTAGAATAGACCGGATTCATAACAAATTCATGAAGTTCATTGGCCCAGCTGCCGGTTCGTTTAGTTGCGAAAAATTTTTACCAACGAGTAGACGAAAATGAAACGATCTTATTTTCTATTTAAATGTTTAAACTGTAAGTTTGATTGTAACCTTGTGTCAAATTTTTATTTTCATGTTCCTGTGCGTAGGCTTCGTACCAATCATTTGTTAAAAGTTCCGTACTCTCGTGTTAATGTTTGTACTAATGGTATTTTTTGTCGTGTTGCACTTTCTTATAATAATCTAGTTCAAATGTTTCCTGATATTGATATTTTTAATTGTAATATTTCTATTTTTAATTTTATACTAAATATCGGTTTTTAATATATTATTACAGTACGATTTTTTTATGCTTTTTAAAAATCTTATATATTTTTATGAATGATATTGTATATTTTTAGGGCGACTCTGTTATTGGTGTTTTGATACACTGTTGAGTCTTGAATAAATAAATAAAACTAAATAAATAAATAAAATGCCACAATTGTTGGCAGATACAAACATTTTTAAAATTTTACTTTTTGAGAAAATATAAAATAATTATTTGAATCAATAACAAAAATCCAAGAAAGCTTTGACCAATCAACCCATAAAAAAAAAAAAAAAAAAAAAAAAAATACACAGTTGCATACCAACTTAATAAAATTTACTTTGGAGTTTATCAGATTGATTTTTTTCTTAAAAAACAAGAGATGGATACAGTAAGTAGGCTACTTTAGTACAATCCAGAATTATATATGTCACTGTCAGACCATGATCATCAGCAAGCTGCTAAGTGCTATTCTAACAAAATGAGAATGACTCATTTAATCACCATGGAAACATATCCACACCTAACAGTAACCTGGTTGACTTTAGCTTAAATGTCTGCATGTAGTGAAACTAAAGCATGGCATCACTTATTGTATTTTCCATATGAAAGCAACGTAAATAAAATAAAATCTTGAGAACTCAAAGGAATCCGAGCAGATGATACATGGAAGTATGTCAGTTGAGACTTCTGCCGGTATGTATTTGTCTGATGCCTAATGTCACAAAACACCCGGAAAGTCCTACAGGAATCAACCTCTTTCAAAAGCATTGAGTGTGCATGATTAAAGCCCAGATACAATGTGTCATCTTTGTGAAAAAAAAATAAAGGGATTTAATTCTTTTTTTTTAACTTGGCACTAATAAATAATAATAATCAATCGACTTATACAGTATAGCGCATTCTGTGTTGTAGAGACCAGATGCGCTTAACATTACGGTATTACCCCAGTCCAATACAATTGTAAAATGATAAGACACAAATGGAGTACAGTACTGTAGTGGGTAGTGCAGCTATTGTCTGGTAGCCAAGATTACTGTAAAACCAGAAACTTTCGCGGTACTAAACTTTCGCGAATTGATAATTTCGGCCATTTTCGCAACATTAAACTTTCGCGAATTGCAAAAGGCCTAAATTTTATTCATGAGAGGAATACCATACAATAGCTGAAAATATCGTATTGTGAGTTCTAGGCCTAGGTTAGATAGGCCTACAGCCACTGTTTAGGCTAGGCACCATATAGTGTTCCATCTATAATTAAATTTCCGCCGACGACCTCAAGATCTACAAAATCATCAAAACTCAGGAGGACTCGCGCGCTTCAGGAGGACATTGATTGTTTCTTTCAATGGACCACCGTTTGGAAACTGTCCCTGAAGCCTGAAAAATGTAAAATTTTGTCATGTTCCTTAAAGAAAAACCTTATAATATATGATTATAAAATTGATAGTAACATTTTAGAAAAGGTAAAAGCACATCGTGATCTTGGTGTCCACATTGATGGAAACTTAACCTTTTCCACCAATGTGGACACCATTGTTAAAAAAGCAAACCAGCTGCTTGGACTAATGTGGAGAAATTGCAAACTTCTTACACCATCAGCAAAATTTACTCTATATACATCAATAATTACTCCATCCCTTGATTTCTGTTCAGT
>NW_022756106.1:1588973-1596941 GCF_011630105.1 Anneissia japonica
GATTTCTGTTCAGTTATCTACAACTCAATATCTCATACTCATTCTATTAGAATAGACCGGATTCATAACAAATTCATGAAGTTCATTGGCCCAGCTGCCGGTTCGCTTAGTTGCGAACAATTTTTACCATCGACTAGATGAAAATGAAACGATCTTATTTTTCTATTTAAATGTTTATACTGTAAGTTTGATTGTAACCTTGTGTCAAATTTTTATTTTCTAGTTCAAATTGTTTCCTGATATTGATATTTTTAATTGCAATATTTCTATTTTTAATCTTGTACTAAATACCGGTTTTTAATATATTACTACAGTACGATTTTTTTTAATGCTTTTTATGTTTTTAAAAAATCTTATATATTGTTATGAATGATATTGTATATTTTTATTGCGACTCTGTGGTGTTTTGATACACTGTTGAGTCTTGAATAAATAAATAAAAATAAATAAATAAATAAAATGCCACAATTGTTGGCAGATACAAGTATTTTTAAAATTTTACTTTTTGAGAAAATATAAAATAATTATTTGAATCAATAACAAAAATCCATGAAAGCTTTGACCAATCAACCTATAAAAAAAAAAAATAAAAAAATAAAAAATACACAGTTGCATACCAACTTAATAAAATTTACTTTGGAGTTTATCAGATTGATTTTTTTCTTAAAAAACAAGAGATGGATACAGTAAGTAAGCTACTTTAGTACAATCCAGAATTATATATGTCACTGTCAGACCATGATCATCAGCAAGCTGCTAAGTGCTATTCTAACAAAATGAGAATGACTCATTTAATCACCATGGAAACATATCCACACCTAACAGTAACCTGGTTGACTTTAGCTTAAATGTCTGCATGTAGTGAAACTAAAGCATGGCATCACTTATTGTATTTTCCATATGAAAGCAACGTAAATAAAATAAAATCTTGAGAACTCAAAGGAATCCGAGCAGATGATACATGGAAGTATGTCAGTTGAGACTTCTGCCGGTATGTATTTGTCTGATGCCTAATGTCACAAAACACCTGGAAAGTCCTACAGGAATCAACCTCTTTCAAAAGCATTGAGTGTGCATGATTAAAGCCCAGATACAATGTGTCATCTTTGTGAAAAAAAAATAAAGGGATTTAATTCTTTTTTTTTAACTTGGCACTAATAAATAATAATAATCAATTGACTTATACAGTATAGCGCATTCTGTGTTGTAGAGACCTGATGCGCTTAACATTACGGTATTACCCCAGTCATCGGATCAAGAACATATGGAACACATATTAAGGTTCCTGGGGAGAATACCATAATGTGTTTGAACACAGCACAGACAACCGTAGGTAAAGTGCCTTGCCAAAGAACACAAGCAAAATACACAGCAAGGGATGAACCTCCGACCTCAAGAATGAGAAGCAAAACCACAACTGCTTTTTTTTTAAACCACATTTATAGAGGGTGGTCCTTCCAGTGTACTGTATTTCTACAAGGTCGGCTGATATTTAAGGGCCTGTTTAAATTTATGAAATAAAGTGATACTTTTATCAGCGAAGTCTCTTTATGAGGTTTAGGGAGGGTTGTTTTTAGTCATGTGAACAAGTCTTGCTGTGACAGGAATTGAACCCTAGACCCTGGGATTAGAAGGCAAGCATCTTAACCACTAAGCTACTGTATTCAGCTCCACTGCGCCAAACCACTCCTACTAGCACATCAATAGTAAAATACTGTGCCAAATCAAACTACAATTCAATTCAAATATTTATTTATTTAGCATCTCCAAGAAATAGAAATATGAAGAGGAAATTCAAAACAATTATTCTTATCCAAACATACTATATGCCAATGACACACTTTTCACATGCACACTGATGACCGAGGCCTTGTTTTTTCATCACAGATAGGCGCGCATACTACAACCATTTATAATCAACATATGCTCGAAAGTATACATGCATTAAAAGTGGATGCTTTATCTTACCAGCATGCTGAAGGCAGATGTGCCATGTTTATAATATTACTCATATCCCACAGCCATGTTGAGATACAATCCAATGTAAACAAAATGGCATTAACTATTAATAACACAGCAATCAGATCCAGTGTTTCTACTGTGCCTCAATTGTTGATTATGATTGACGTACTGTACAGTATTGAGCCTGGCATTAACCAATAAATACTATCATAAATTCATACCTCTTGATTCACATGACTACTGGTATGAATGAAATTATGAAATATGTTTTTAATATGATATGGATACTATAAAAGCAAGAGTTTTTTTTACTTTGTTTATAGCAAGCTTTATTTTTGAAAGATTTTCATTAACAGATCTAATATTTAGATTTCTCCACTAGAAAATTAAATTTATTTTTGAATAGGCCACCCATTGCTATTGAACTTAGGAAAGTTCACTGTATAAAACACAATTTTATTATTTACACCCAACCATTGATAAGTTTTGCTTATTACTTTCTAATTTAAAATTAGTATAGTAGAATAATTTAAGAAAATTGATACACTTTGCATTTGAAAGAAGAATATGATTATTTTGTATTTGGGCCAAAGGCCTACAGTATGTACTTCAAATAAAATCCATGTCTTGGGGGGGAAAATAAAGGTCACAAAAATTTGTGCTTTTAACACTACTGTATGCTAGTCTCTTTTACTGCCTGTCTTCTTAACATGTTCCGTCTTGCAACATTACACATTTCACAATTTGTTCCAATTTTTTTCTGTTTAGGTCAGATGATTTGCATGTCCTTCTAGATCTTTCTATTTTATACCTGCCTGCTATAATTCATATTAATTATTTCTATAATTTACTTTTGTATAATTTTTTTAAAACTATGTAATCATTAAAGCAGGCCATGAACAAATAATTGCATACATATGTTTATGCAATAATAAAATAAATATCTATCCTAGATATTAAAATGTTTGTTATTCACTATTTAAGGTTGAACAGGCACCTTGTTATTCCATACTCATTTTTACTGAACTATTTGATTTCATGAAAACAAAGTCTTATTAGAATTTAATCTTGTTGGTGATTTCAATCTTACTTATTACTATATTTAAAGTTATAAAGCACTATCCATTATTCGTCTGGAAAAGATAGAAATCAGGCACGGTGCTTGGACAAACAGGTAATTCATATACCATTTGGCCAACGGCAGTTTTATATCCAAAGGCAACACATTTCAACAATTCAACTAACTTGTCAGATTTAGAATAGACAATAGCATGGAGAAGTAAAGGACCCACTGTGACTCTGCAGGATAAATTGTACAACAAAACATGTGCAAACAAAAGAGAGCCATGGAATACCAAATGAGTACTTGTATTACACTTTTTTTTATTTTCTTATAAGAACACATTTTATAAGAACACTGAGGCTGAAATTGCCTAAAAATTAAGAACAAATTGAGGCTGAGGTAAAATTTAAAATGAGGTTTATATTTTTTAAAACCAAAATATTATATCTGTATATTATGTGCAGTAGGTGTGACTGTAATACCCTCTATAATACAGTACAGTAGGTGTACCTATCTGACATTTGGGGGCCATTTTCTGTGGGGTCACTTTCAACTACATTGCAGTACAGTGCATACTGCCGTACAATTAAATAATTTTTTTGTTTAAAAGGCGTGTAAACTAAGAACAAAATAAGAACATTTTGAGCCTGAAATTGGCCAAAAAATAAGAACACTGAGCCTGGGCAATATTTTACTGGTTCTTATAAAAAAAAAAAAGTGTATGGACCATAACCACTATTCAAACTCATTCAACTTGACAATTCAACAACACAACACCTTTTTCAAAAATTTGTTTCCCCTTTCCTTTTTTTTGTTAACTAGAGCAATGAATTTGCCATTTACACTGCTGAGTATGGAGAAAGTGATTCTCTAGCAATCCAGTAAAATATCATGTCTTTTAGGAAGCTAAGTGTTTTGAAAGGAAAATCAATCCCTTGGTGTTCTGGGTTGAACATAGGACACCGAGAGAGACTGGAATTAGAAGGACATCATCT
Source organism: Anneissia japonica (assembly GCF_011630105.1). NCBI lineage: Eukaryota > Metazoa > Echinodermata > Crinoidea > Comatulida > Comatulidae > Anneissia > Anneissia japonica. Next base: position 1,592,994 of record NW_022756106.1, read on the forward strand.
TCTAGCTATCATACACTCTTATTTTTAATTGCCATGTTTGCTGATGACCAAATGTCAACTAAAGCCCATTAAAATGCATAATCTTGTAATCTTAGCTTTAAGGCTAAGCCAACAAGTGCAATGATACATCTTAATTAAAATAGAGGCAAAATAATGCAGAAATGATACAGTAGTATGGGTTTAGAAAAAATATAATTAGATGATAATTTGTTCTAAAGTGAATTCCATATAATTAGATGATAATTTGTTCTAAAGTGAATTCCATGAAACCTTTGTGTTGAGAACATTGTATAGTTGTCTGTGAGAATGTCATGAGTTTGTAAGGAAAATATTACAAAAAGGCAACTTACTACTGTTGTTGATACTGTTATCGAGACTCAAAAGCGGATTAACTTTTGGTCCTTCAACAGGACTTGACTCATCATAGCTACCATCTCCCTGGTCGCGTGGAGCCGAGTTGACAGCTCCGTTACACTGGCTACAGATTGAGCTTCGACTTCCCGTTTTCTCTTCATCCAACATCATGCAGACATCCTTCAAATCTAAATTTTCCACTATAAGCTCTTCTTGTCTGTCCGCAAGTTCTTGTAATTTATTCTGGTAAACAGCAACCTCATTCCGCATTACATTTGCAGTGTAGCGTCCAAACCGCTGCCATTCACGTGCCAGCTTGCGCTCTTTCTGGCGACCATCATCAAGAAAGTAGCACAAGTCCCTTAATTCTTTATTTTCGGCATCCAATTTTTCTTTTGCCTCCCTCAAATCTCTGATTTCTGTTAAATTACTCTGCATACGTCTATTTATCTCCTTCATCTTAGCACCATTATCCGAAGCAGAAGACACACGATCAATTTCTAATTTCCGTAACTGCCGGACTAACTCCTCCTTATTTAACTTTCCTAATTCCTCTTCACTTGGAACAATTCTAGGTTTGGGTTTAGGGGGTTGATTTTCCCCCTGATACTGCTGCCTAACACTGGGATCATTTGGGTCAACTGACCGCCTTCCTTGTTCATATAATGATGACTTGGGGTCATCAGAGTTCCAAGAGTTGCTGCTGGTCATTGTATTCTGTGGAGGTACCATTGATCTGGTACCATAAGTTTGTTCTATCTGACCATGTGGATCAGGCCTACCCACTCCAGGGTCCATTGGTCTAGACTGGCCATCAAATGACCGATTAGACCCAAGAGCTCTTACTTCTTCAGCTGACCTACTCTTATGCAGATCATTTTTTGCTGGCCTAGCGGCATACATATCAGTTCTACCCCTAATATTTGGATCAACTGGACTTTCTTTTGGTTGCGGTGAAACACCAGGTTTTCCACGGGTTGATTCATACAACACACTTCTTTGCTCTGGTGGTTTGTATTGTGGAGGTGGGGGCCTACCCCTCACAGCATCAAAAGTATCATAAACACTCTGTCCTCCATGCTCTAGCGTTCTGCGTTTTTCAGGATCTGGTTGTCGATAAGGTGGTTCAACATTAGGTGGAAGGCTTCTGTAATCATTTGCTGGTCCATATCTATACTGGTCACCACGTCTGGTATTATTATCGCCATATGAAGGTCTTGGGCGACCACCTTCACCAAGCCTTCCATAAGGTCCTTCGTCCCTAATACTTGGCCCTCCTTGATGGGGCTGATATCTGGGATTTCGTTCAAACTCAGAGGGGACTGAAGGTGCTCTGTGGGAATCATCAGCTGGATGTCGTACACCTTCTGAATATATTCTCTGTCGAGAGCTTTCCCAATTTGGGTCTGGCGTTTTGGATCTTGGCTTATCCTTATTTTCACCTGGTCTCATTCTTGGCTCCATACTGCCAACAGATTTGTGTTTCTTAAGAAAAACAACACTGTCTGCAAAGAAGTAAACAGACAATAATTAAATATCTAATCATTCGTTTATGGTGCATACTGTATAATATAATAATGAACAAATAATAAATGTATTATTAATAACTCATAATTTCCTATGAACAATTAATAAGAAATTTGTCAAAATGGCTGTTTTATTATAATATGCTAGGCATAGTCCTAGTCCTAGAGCCAATACAACACTACGTAAATAGGAATTCGTAAGTTAAATAGGCCTAGGCCTAGGTCTATAAGGTTTTGGAAATGTCTCAAGGTGGACCGAATGAAGGTGTGACAGACAATACTGTTGGCCTACATACATTGATGATTCATGGCATGCATGGGCCTAGGCTAGGCTAAGGCCAACTGAATGTCAAATTATGTGTTGTTTGTTCTTTCAACATACCTTCTTGATTTAAATTGTAAAAACCTAACTTCACCAAGGCAGTGTTCTTCTCGATTCCATCGTTTTAAATACAACTAAATTCCAAATGACACTTCCGTTACTGCGGTTATCATGATTGTTATATTACAAAAGTCAACGACGATGAGCTTCGGATTCAATACAACCGGATGGTAAATGCTAATGGCTGCCACCTATCAGCATGGAAGTTATTTCATCTTTAGGTCATCCACCCTCTGCTATTTCAATAACGTAAATATAAATAAATACAATTATTGCATTAAATACAAATTGTAAATATAATTATACATGTACACAAATTATTAAATAAATATATTTTGGAGAAAAAAGAAAAATATTATCAATAAAATAAAATTCACTCAATTATCTACTCCAAGTGAAGGAAGGGCAACATTTACGGTAATCTCAATTTACAAATCAACCGATAGAGGGAAGTGTTGAATGAAGTTTCAAAACAAAAACAATACAGAAAGGTAAGTAAGAAGTTTGGAAGAGGTTGTCTGTGATTTTGTTTTACCTTTGCATGTCTCACCTTATCCCATCGGCCAGTTATGGCCTAGCCTAGTCCCCCCTCCCCTTAGGCCTATCCTATGAATAGTTGCCTAAATAGTTGCGCTTTATAGGGGGAGGAGCAAACAAGGACGGAGGGCAGGCTTGCTTGTGGGGAGGAGACGGAAAAGCCCTGTCTCCACACCACTTGCTTGCTGGGTACAATCCTCCCTACCTACGTAGCCTGGGAATTCGATCCAACTCGGCCACAAGTCAACTCGGCCACAGTCAACTCGGCCACAAGTTAACTCGGCCACAAGTCAACTCGGCCACAAGTTAACTCGGCCACAAGTCAACTCGGCCACAAAAAGACTCGGCCACAAGTCATCTCGGCCACAAATCAACTCGGCCACAAGTCAACTCGGCCACAAGTCATTTACTGGTACTACATTGTACTAATTGTTATTATTATTGCTGTTATTACTGTTGTCATAGTTTTAATATTAATTATTAGTCTTAGCATTAACATTATATATTGTTTAAAATTTTTGCTGATATTATTATTACAGTACCATATAAATAATTAATAATTTTCGATTTTTTATTATTATTATTCATATTATTATTATTATTTACTAGTCTTAGTATTATAATTTTATTAATAATAATATTAATTTAAAAAGTTGTTATTATTGGCGTTTTATTAGTATTTTTCTCATATTATTATTATTATTAATATTATTGTTGTTGTTGTTGTTGTCACCTTTATTATCGATATTATTACCCTATTATTACTAAGTAGGCCTAGTATCATAAGTATCATTATTATTAGTACTACTAATTAGTATTACTATTATTATAAAAATAAACATTATCTTTAATTTATTATTGTTGTATTATTGCTATTATCACCTTCAATATCGTTATTATCACTAATTATTTATTAAATTTGATATTTAAATATCGTTATTATTACCATACTAGTATTATTACTATTTGTTAAAATAAATATTACTATTAATGTTGTTGTTGTTATTATCACCTTTATTATCGTCATAATGTCTAATTAGTATTATTAATGTAAATATTACTAATTTATTGTCGTTATTGTTGTTTAATATTATTGTTGAAGTAGAATGTTGTGAATAAACAGAAGACGAACACATTAATAAATAACTC
>NW_022756106.1:1597019-1598414 GCF_011630105.1 Anneissia japonica
TTTTTGTGGCCGAGTTGATTTGTGGCCGAGTTGACTTGTGGCCGAGTTGACTTGTGGCCGAGTTGACTTGTGGCCGAGTTGACTGTGGCCGAGTTGACTTGTGGCCGAGTTGACCTGCACCCTAGCCTGGACTTTATAGGGGGAGGAGCAAGCAATGACGGAGGGCAGGCTTGCTTGTGGGGAGGAGACGGAAAAGCCCTATCTCCACACCACTTGCTTGCTGGGTAACAATCCTCCCTACCTACGTAGCCTGGACTCTAGGCTTTCTATGTCTCTGACAATGATAATCAAATATATCTGTGTCTCTATGTGTGTGTAGTACATGATTGAAAGATGGAAAGAAGGTATGGACCTTACACAGTTGCTTGACAGAAAAGAAGAAGGTATTGACCCTGTTCAATTGCTTCCTGATGAAGTTATCGAAACTCTATTTGGGTTTTTGGATGTTGCCGACTTCTGTCGCATTGCATGCTGCAACAAAGTATGGAGGCATCACACGAATTTAGATATACACTGGTATGAATTATTACCTATTATCAAACAAGTAAATAAAAACAAATAACAAAAACTGAATGAGGATGTCGCTTAAAAGAAAATGGAACATTCTTTTCCTCATACTTTTTTAAATAAATTTGACACTGTAACCATGGAGTTTAACCAAGTGGTTACCATTTTTTACAGTTACAGTATAATCATTATAAAAAGAAAAAAATCAAAATACTCTATACTACAAAAAGTAATTTATTTATCAAGGAGCAAAAGTTTGAAATTTAGTAGATGAAGCAAAAAATGCTGAAGATCTAAAGAGTTCCATAAAAATTTTGTCAAACATTTCCAGTATGTTGTAGATAACTTTTGTTTAAATTTTACAAATTGTAATTTGTAAAATTACAGTCTCTGTGAATAAATGAAAATGTTATTATAATATTATTATCATCATCATCATCATAATTGTCATCATTTAATTTTAAAGACACAGACCAATCTTTGTGAAAAAACTGAATCTCTGTGAATGAATAAAACTTATTATTTTTATTATTGTTATTATTATCATCGTCATCATCATCGTCATCATATGACGTTTCTCCATAACAATTTATTTGTATGATGGTAGGCTACATTTCTGTCAGAGGAATCGATGGGAGAAATATGGAAAAGACGTAAATCTTACTGAACTAAAGCCATTCAGTTCCTGTGTGCCGAGCACATCCAAGACCTCACCAACATTTGTCTTTACGGATGATCCGTCAGGGAGTTTGGAACCAGTTTGCAAGTGGAAAGGTATTTACATGAGGGCACATCATTTAACAATGAACTGGAGACATGGGAAGTACTTTGTAGCACCACCATTAAGAGGTCATCAAGACCGGGTTACCTGTTTGGATTGTAATGGTA
>NW_022756106.1:1605257-1624004 GCF_011630105.1 Anneissia japonica
GTCCTCATCATCATCATATCTACATTTATAATTTCATCAATTTAGTTGTCATAAATCTTTTTATTGTTACCATCATCATTTTTATCATCATCATCATCTTCTTCTTCATAAGCATCTTCAATAATAATAGTCTTCATAAATTCTTGGATTTTAAACATTCCAATCGTAAATAAACTTTCTAATGCCTCATCCCTGCACATATAGCAAACAAACAAATTCAATTAATATGTCTTTTTGTAGGTACAAGACAAAGAACAATAAGTTGTCATGACAATGCTGGTGTCTACTACGATGTTAAACGATGCGGTGAGTCTGATGTGGCATCAATGGAGGATTGCGAGGTTGAATGTACACAGGATTGTGTTTTAGGACGCTATGGCAGTTGGTCTGATTGCAACGAGCAGTGTGGAATGGATGGGCACAAGTTCAGAGAGCGTGTGATTCTGATGGAGAGTAGAGGACTGGGTAGAAATTGTCCTAAGAACTCTCATTCTCTTGTACAGGTAATGATATAATGATTATAATGAATGCTTGCATAATTGTATATGTATATCCCCACTGAATCTATATCAACAAATTCTTATTCTTATTCTTTATTCGGCAATAAAACATAGTACAAAACAATGTTGGTATACATATACAGAACACAAATACAATAAATTTAATGGGCAGGGAACCAAAAGTGAACTTAATCACTATAACAAAAAGTCTGAACCACACTCATCCAGTTTAACATAACAATACAATATTATAAATAATATAGACCAAATATAATATATAATCAAATAAAATACCTGAAAGCAATTATCTAAGTTTAGTGAAATACAAAAACTAAGAAAAATAATAATAATAAATAGATATATGTAAAATAAATAACAAAATAAATACATAGCAAAATTTGTAATTGATCAGAAACTAAAAAAACTGAAACTATTTTAACTTTAATAGAATACGAGTATGGTGACTCCGAAAAATGACGGACGTGAGGCCATAGTTGATTCTACGTTTTGTTCTTTATTGGAACATTGTCAAGAATGAGAATTGGAATTAAAAAGTATATAAAAATTTATCAATCATAATTACAAAACTTAAGCTGTTTCAACATAATTATGAAAAAGAATGATTTAACAGCAGACAGCTAATAATTTTCAGAAACAACACAACAGATTGTATCTTCAGCATAGGCGACGTCTATATTTTATTTTGTATATTTGAGGCCTTAACGGCCCAACAAGACATGTTTCGGCAGTGCTAGTATCATCATCAGTTATCGTATTGCACGCAGGCAATCATTAGTATAGGCGAATAAAAATTCAATGTTTTTCATGCTAAAAAGTTGTGAAATGAAGCGTAACAATATTACAAAACATAGTATAAACGTGGTATAAATAAAGATGAGGTAAAACTAGAGTACAGTATCTATGCCACAAAGGGAAGAATGGAATGAATTTAGAATGACAAAGATAAATGAATATAAATAATAAGTGAGAGCTGCTCCTACTAATATGCAAGGTTTCTTGTAAAGAACTAAATAGCAATACAAGGTATTTGGTGCTTTTACAACCAATAGGGCCTGAGTCAATTTGTAGTTAGAACTGCGCATACTCATATGAAGGTAAAAATCATATACACAACATAGGTTTATATTGATTGATCTCGATTGACCTTGGATATGAGCATCTCGACTGACCTTGGATACGAGCATGTACAGTTTTAACTATGAATTGGTTTATTATCATTATCGTTATTACATGAAACAACTTACCGCAATCTTTCAGAGGTTTCAACATAACGTCCTGTTGCTTACACTGCTCACGATAGGCATTTGAAATGTTACACACGCCCTGGTGGATCTCCGTGCCAGTTATTAAACCACAAATTTGGTTCACGCACATTTTGTAAAATGCGTTGCGGTCCACCTGAAAAATATTACAACCAAAATAGTTAAATATAATTATAAGATCATTTGGCAGAGGAGCAATGGTTTGTAGACACTTTCTTTTAAATAGTTTCCAGAGACCCTAACTTTAAAGGAATAGGTACAACGGCCCATACGACAATGAAACATAGACTATGGTTAAAATATATTGATATGTTTGAATGATTAGGTAATTGACAGTTACAATTCATTTTACCTGTGTAAAGCAGCGGCTAAATTCGGATCGGAAGTCCAGGAAAATCTTGGCACACTTTTCATTAGCAAGTAACGTTGGATCAGTATTACATTGGTTTGCATCGTTGTCGTGAGAAAGACATTTTCTGCCGACCTGCCAGCTACGAGCGAATTCTGGTAGGTTCTTAGTGACACGGCCATTTGATTTGGTCATGTCGTCTTTCTTTTCGTAATTGTAGTTGCCAAACAGTCCTCCAGTCTTGCCGAAGTACCAGCCGGTGACGTTTACAGTGCAGTATTCGCTGTGAAGGTTGCAACGGACAGTGACGCCATTAGTGTTGTCAACGCGGATGATGCCGTTGTCACGGATGATGGTGGTCCTGTCTCTTATACACATCTAGATGTGTATAAGAGACAGGAGTTTCCTTTTCATTTTGAATGAATTCTTGGTTTTCGGAACCTTTGCACATGACTGAAAAAAACACATAAAACCATCTCATCAGATAGTTGAAGATTGGAATATCATATTGATCTAGAGATTGTAAAGAATTTTCAAAAACAACGCAACAGATCGTATCTTCATCATTGGCGAAGCCTATTATTTAATTCATTATATTATGGCCTTAACAACAAGATATGTTTAGGCAGTGCTAGTATCATCATCTACAAACCTCATCATCAGTTACCGTATTGCACGCAGGCGAATAAAAATTCAATGTTTTTCATGCTAAAAAGTTGTGAAATGAAGCGTAACAATATTACAAAACATAGTATAAACGTGGTATAAATAAAGATGAGGTAAAACTAGAGTACAGTATCTATGCCACAAAGGGAAGAATGGAATGAATTTAGAATGACAAAGATAAATGAATATAAATAATAAGTGAGAGCTGCTCCTACTAATATGCAAGGTTTCTTGTAAAGAACTAAATAGCAATACAAGGTATTTGGTGCTTTTACAACCAATAGGGCCTGAGTCAATTTGTAGTTAGAACTGCGCATACTCATATGAAGGTAAAAATCATATACACAACATAGGTTTATATTGATTGATCTCGATTGACCTTGGATATGAGCATCTCGACTGACCTTGGATACAAGCATGTACAGTTTTAACTATGAATTGGTCTATTATCATTATCATTATTACATGAAACAACTTACCGCAATCTTTCAGAGGTTTCAACATAACGTCCTGTTGCTTACACTGCTCACGATAGGCATTTGAAATGTTACACACGCCCTGGTGGATCTCCGTGCCAGTTATTAAACCACAAATTTGGTTCACGCACATTTTGTAAAATGCGTTGCGGTCCACCTGAAAAATATTACAACCAAAATAGTTAAATATAATTATAAGATCATTTGGCAGAGGAGCAATGGTTTGTAGACACTTTCTTTTAAATAGTTTCCAGAGACCCTAACTTTAAAGGAATAGGTACAACGGCCCATACGACAATGAAACATAGACTATGGTTAAAATATATTGATATGTTTGAATGATTAGGTAATTGACAGTTACAATTCATTTTACCTGTGTAAAGCAGCGGCTAAATTCGGATCGGAAGTCCAGGAAAATCTTGGCACACTTTTCATTAGCAAGTAACGTTGGATCAGTATTACATTGGTTTGCATCGTTGTCGTGAGAAAGACATTTTCTGCCGACCTGCCAGCTACGAGCGAATTCTGGTAGGTTCTTAGTGACACGGCCATTTGATTTGGTCATGTCGTCTTTCTTTTCGTAATTGTAGTTGCCAAACAGTCCTCCAGTCTTGCCGAAGTACCAGCCGGTGACGTTTACAGTGCAGTATTCGCTGTGAAGGTTGCAACGGACAGTGACGCCATTAGTGTTGTCAACGCGGATGATGCCGTTGTCACGGATGATGGTGGTCTTCTTAAACTGAACTGGCAGTTCAATCACACGATCGTTCTTCTTGACCTAAACATTAGAAATGGAACAATAATGTTAAAGAATTGTAATACTAGAATAGTGGAAATGTGAAATGACGATACTTATAGAGTATAAGAAGATAAGATTTTTAAATAATATTCTGTGCAAAAATAAGACGAGGAAAATATTGAATCAACTGTGGTCTTCACATCATGGACACAACAGGCATAACAATGCAGTAAAAGCAGTAGAAATTCCATAATGGTGAGGATTGACATAACAGAAAAATGACATAACAGAAAAAACATTCTTAACACATACCTGCCAATCAGGGGTGATTTCAATAGTCTGGTCATCAACCTTCACAACAAGAGATTTTTCATTTACATCTTCTGATCTGTCATAGTCAACGATAACGGTGAAGTTTCCATCAATGAAATCACTTGCCAGCACGTAAGAGCACTTGTTGGTGAAGTCGAAGTAAGACTTGTCGAAAGTCATGTAATGTTCGTTGCCAGCAATCATGCCGTGAGCTACCATAAATGAAAATATGAAAATACCGAATAATATTGTATAGATAGTAAACATTGTTACGACAGTATATATATTATGCAATTTAATAACGGAAATTCTATTCAATTTGCTACCAAATAGCATCAGTTTGTGTTTAGTGGAAATGAAACATACCTTGGTATGGAGGAATAAGATTTTTTGGCTGGATAAGTCTCTTGACCAAGTAGAACCAACTCCAGAATCGATCGGTCTTTTGGATGTAATAATCAACATAAGAATCTATAGTACTATCCTGCCATTTCTCCTTAAGACTCTCCAGATAAACATCGCTAAAGAGTTTCTTTTTTTGAGCTGCCTTATCCAGAATATATTCTTTATAGCCTCGAAGACGTTTGTAAACATTGGACATATATTCTTCCTGATCTGTATCATAGATTTCATCAACAGCCTGCGTGTACTTTTCTGGCCACTGGGTAAGCGATTGCCATTCTTCTTGGAGGAATAGAAGGAACACTATCTCGCCATTTTCGATGTCGAATTTCTCAAGAGAATATGTGCTGTTGTTATATTTTTGCACCTCATCGTACAGTTGAGTCTTCAATTTCTCGATTTCTTCCATCATACGGATCTTTAATTGTTTGAGCCAGTTTTTAGACACATCAACCTAAGAGGATTCATATATCAAAGCATATGTAAAATGCTTCATAAAGTATAACCTAAATTACAACAGAATTCATGTCAAAAAATTCAATAGTCAATATACCAATGAAGTTTTGTTTTACTTAATGCTAAGTAAGCACCCTAAAACACAGTTACTAGTCTTGTAGCATGTTTCCAGGCTAATCACTTGGAAGAGTGGGTGTTTGACTCCCCACTCGAATCACCTCCGATTTGTTTCACAGGGGTTTAGGAACATAATGAGCACTTAGAACATCCGATTGGGGAAAACAACATTCCTACATTACATATAAAATACCATTACTAATTATATAATTACTTATGTTGTTAACATCACCATCATCTCAATCACCATTCTGATTAATTATAAGCATCATTATCCTCATCATCATCATCATCAACATTTTCATTATCATCAACGTCATAATAATCATCATCATCACAACAATAATAATAAATAATAATAATAATAATAATAATATTCATTATCATCATATAAAATATCGGTACCTTGGGCATACTGTATTGAGCCAAAAATGAGAACAGCTCTTTCAGCTTTTGCAGATCCTGGGAATTTTGGACATCACTCAACGTTTCCTGTGCGCCGGCCATTATATCAGCAGCCATTTCATTATTTTGCATATCTTGCAAGCAGGTCATCAAATCGGAATAGAAAACTGATTGTTTAAAGTTCAATTTCATCTCGTCGAAGCGCTCCTTAAAAGCAGCTAAAACATATGAAAATAAAAATTTTAAAAATATATATATATACTGTATATATACATATATATATATATATATATATATATAAATCATCAAAGAAAGGTAAATACAGTGTTATAATAAAGGACATGATGGTACATCGTGTAGCATAGCTCTTAAAGAATGTTATATATATAACGAATTTAACGAATATATATATATATATATATATATATATATATATATACAGTAAACCACGGTCATAAAATTGGTCTTTAATTGCAGTGAGACCTTTTGGTATATTGTATTATATATTGCATTGTATATAATTATATATTTTATATTATACAATACAACTCATGCAGTTGAATAAACCAGAATTAGCATACCTGTTATGTTGGCGGCAAGTTCCTTAAATAGTTGGCCTAATATTTCTTTTTTTTTAGCTAAAGACGTATTTAGTCTGTCCAAATGTACCATCTCTCTTTCCTTGATATCTTCCATCATTTCTGTTACAAGTACCTTTATGAATGTGGCATCTTTTCTCAGATTTCTATTGTATGTCTCAGCGAATGTGTTGAATTCGTTGATCATTCGTCCACCAAACTGGGCCTTGTAGTTCGCAAGAGATGCCGAGGCAGCCTGTACACAATGTTAAGATGGGCGTGTAGATATTTACGATGGTTGTAAAAGATAATATAATATAATATAATATATTAATTATAATTACAACAGAATTTCGTTAAAAAAAATCTTACCTGAGCCCACATCTGCATTTTCATTTGGAGGTCCAATTTAAGTTCTTGAATTTGGGACTCCAGTCTGTTAATTGCTACTTTCATCTTCTCAATTGAAGGAGTTACTTGAGTAACGAAATCGGTCTTAATTTCGTCAATGGAATTCTGTAAGTAAAAAAAAACAAATCCTCCTTTAAAGTATGGTTTATTATAATTTCTTAACTAAACACAAAACTTGGTAGTTATTTGTGGCGTTCCGATCCAATCATATCGACATATTCAAATGTGTTTGTACAGCAGAAATAATTAGGAAAGTTGCATTATTATGTATTAGGATTTTAATTTAGCGTGCCTTAAATATTATAACGGGGTGTCACCAGAATTTGCTCGACAGGAATTTTATGTCTGGACCACCTTCGAAAAATTTTGAGCGACGCCCGACCACAACCACTACCACTTTGCTCTCGTCAGGAACATCGGCCCCTCCATCAGAGACCTCGTTCCTCCCGCCCACCCCCTTCTCGTAGGGCAAATCATGACGCCACCTCTGGATCTTCTATTTAGTAGACAGTTTATAATATTCTTGTCACATTAGAAGCTTTTTCATTGTTTTTTGTTTATTAGCATACCTTCATGCTTAGTTTCCGTGCATTCATTCTTATTTTGAAAGCAGCAATTTTCCTTTCGAGATCAGCAACCAGTTCGTAGTACATTGTGCGGTATTCTGAATTTTCTCTTACAAAGTCCATCATACTGTCGTGTAGGCGACCGGTGAATTTGTTCATACGTTGCTGTATACCACTAGAGCGAAGACTCATAGAGTTACTTATGTTGGAAAGCAATCTTGCAACGGTAGCCTGCAAAGTATACATCAAATGTATTATAAATTATTCAAAAGCTTGCTTGAAACAATAAATTTATTTATCCCTATTCTTTTACCTGGATAAGCGTATCAGTAATTAAGTTTATTATCCCTTTATCTCAGAGACACATAAAGCCACCCAACTCTACCTAAATGATCTGATATAAGTATCATTTTCGGTGACAAATAACAGTCACAATAATCATGATGACGTCATCAAACCTGATTAGGGGATTCTGATCAGGTGATTGATGACTGGTGCTGGCACCAGAATAGAAGTGTATCAGCATTTTATTTGTCACCGAATCGGTTGCATAAAGTACACTCAAATGTAATACACAAGAATAAAAACGATATAATTATACTGTAAGAAAGTTTATTTTTTCTTATTATACTAAGAATCGGCAAAAATAAATACAGTTTGCCCTATTATTCGAGACAACATGTGGAACATGACATTTTGGGGTGGTATTGGGGTCCTGCCTCAAAATAGGGGGTTGGCTAAAAATCATTTTTAGATTGAAGAAGTTCATTTGGTTCTTTGAAAAATCGGTTTTGGATTTAGAGGGGTCTCTGTACGCGACAAGGTTCAAACTAATCTGGGCCTGCTCCCATAGGCAGCTTTAAAAATTTAGCTGCCCCTAAATAATAATAATTAAAAAAAACAGTCGGCAAGTTAATATTTTATTGGGATATTAAGATATGTTTAGTTTTAATCAAATACATTTCAGAAAGTTTTTTTTTTTCTTTTACTTATTTAATCGTCTTCTTTTTGCTTTAGATTATGGAGCAAATACGTAACACATACAGTGCTGTTTTCTGTATACAAAATTTACTAAAATACTTGCATTAACATTTTGAATCCATTCTGGGCGCCAATGGATCTCATTACGTAGAACCTTCGGGCTGGTGAGTACTACACGTACGTGGGCGTCATTGGTTAGTTGACCACGGATCATTCGAGTTAGATCAGCCTCAAGAGCTGTGTCGTTAAAGTAGCCCATGGTCACCTTCCAGTATTCCTCACCTTGCTCTGCACATCAAATGATCAAGGTGTGAATGATTATTATCGTTTTTAAATAGATAAAATCGACACTTACGTGTTGCTATACCGTTATACAGATTACTTCTTTTTAGCCCGGTACTCGCTCCTTATTACAACGGTCGTACAACCGTCGGGCAAAGAATCCAACTCCGATCTCCCTTTGAGCAGTTTGTGCCCAGCTTACCTTAAGGCGTGATCACTTGAATATGAAAACGAAATTGTTGGGAAATTATAATTACAGGTTTGCCTCTAATTAAAGACCCCTTTCAGGGGCGAATCCAGAGATGTCCGAAAGGGGCGGGACTGGGAGGATGGCCGATCGAGAGACAACAACACCCTAGAGGGGTCCGGGGGCATGCCCCCACAACATTTTCTAAACGCCCACAAATAACCTCTGAGGCCTTTTTGTGTGGATCAATAATTTCTTTTTCTTTTTTTGACTTTCTAAAAGGGGAGGGTTAGGGTTGACTCTCCCCCAACCTCCTAACTCCACACTGCCTTTAATTAAAGACCACCTCCAATTAAAGATCACTTTTCTGTGGTCCCATTTAAACTACCGGTAATGTCTATTATCTTTATTAATCAGATAAGAAACTTGAAATTTTAATTGGAGGAGGGAGACCTGTATCATTAATGTTTTCTCTGTTGGAGAATATTTAAGTGTATATTGAAGAATAATGGAAAGGTTCAATATAATAACTCACCGTCAAACATGAACTTATACTCAATTTCTTTGTTGATTAGATTAATTATGAGGTGACTAGGCTTGATAGCCTGATCGTATTGGTTGGTCATGTCAAGGCGGTAGTGGCCCTCCGAGATCGTGACAATCTGTCCTCGGAACCACATTTCCCGCTGAGGTCCATTTGTCTGCAAAAACAAAAAATGAACAAGTCAGACCTAATATCTTAATATCCTATAAAAATCCAAATAATCTAGGTCTATATAATTTGTTCTCATAATTCATTTGATAGAAGTACATTATCAAATAATATAAATGTAGTCTTACATGGATCTGGTATTTTTTAGATAGCTTGTTGAATTCTCCTTCTAAGGCAATCGGGATATAATCATCATCAATAGCGATCTGTGACTCTAAACCAATGCTGCCGCGTTCGGTGTCATTGGTAAAGGAGCAGGCGAGTGTAACGTCGATGTTGCTGAAGAGGTGAAGTACCTCCATTCCTAAGGTGTAATCACTGGTGTACTCGGCCACAGTGTTGTTAGATAGATCGAACTTGAAGCTTATGTCCTTCTTCTTGTCACTACTATATGATACATCGATATCAGTACTGAACATTTTATTACCGTCAAACAATTTTCCGACTCCTTTAATTGTGATATCCTATGGAAATAAATCATAATAATTATCTTGTTATACAAAATACAAGAGAACTTAATTGTCATCAAACCAACATGTGGAAGACTGCCGCATTAACAACATCTAATAGAGCACGATGGACACATAATAGACCTATACTAAGAGACCAGCGATAGATGGATATAGCCAAGTGGACATCATTTCTTCGTGACAGAGAGGAAGTCAATGTGAAAGTCGAAGTAAATTTACTTACATGCTCATCTGGTCTGGATATGATTAGTTCAGCCATGTGGTGTATCTTTTGGTCATTTGTTTTGTTTCTGTATCGGCTGGCTACAGTGGTGGTCAATCCATTTCTGACAAACATGAGCTGCAAAATTGACAAAATAACAAATTATTCATAACAAAATTATTTTTTAACCAGTAGTAAGTTAATCATTTACTGACTGTATTCATCGCTTTTGAAAAACGATGGGGAGAAGAAAACTGATGAAGAATATAAAGACAAATGAACATAAGATCATGTCTAAGCATTCACCTTTGTGGATCGTTCGATGTCATTGACCTCGCGTCTAATATCTATTGACATATCTTGAGGAACATTCGGCATGTCATATGGATGTCTAAGGCGGAGAACTTCATGATGGTGGAGGTTCATACCGATGTTCTGTTCCTCGCAGAGTCGATCGAAGTGCACCTTGTAATCGTCACTGAGATCATCATACAAGAAAATGATGTGTTGAGAAACATCTTCATTCTCTTCTTCATTTGTGTAGTTGAATACCATATTTCTAAGAGGTTCATCGGTGAGTTGTGGTAGCCTGCTCTTGAAGATGTAAGCAATCTTTCTACCGTACGATGTTGAAGACACTACGTTCATACTAGTCTCTAATTCGATCTGTAAAATAATATATTAAATATTTTTTCATTAACATTCAACAATATTAATTGATAGCGAATTGAAATACAGTATAGGCAGAATTTTGGATAATGCAAAGTATTAAAGATTTAAATATTTAACTGATCCAGAAAACACCAAAGGTAAGGAAACTAAAATAGGTTTTCTTGCCTGTCGCTTTCCATTGACGGTGATGTTAGTGCCGGCGAAGATTAATGCGGTAGACTGGTCGTATGTGAAGTCCACATTCATGTCATAACCAGTAATGTAGGTGTTGATAAGATTGAGGGCAATATCAATCTGTGCGTCTGTGTCGGTGATTATCGGAACCAGGTTGAAGTCGACTCGTACTGTTTGGGCATCAGCCTGCGAGACAGTAAATTCAAAACCTTTGCCGGAGTTGGTATTAGTCAAGACCATTTTCAAGTTTAAGTCGTTCTGGTCTTCGGGAAGATCGAATGTCCAAACGAGATCCTTTACTGCGCCATTCTCCTTGATTTCATAAACTAAGTCAGTGGTGAACACAGTACCACTGGTGAGTGAAATCTCCAGATGTGGGTTAAACCTTGTTTGTGTGTTCCTGTGAGTAAAAGCAAAACCAAGTGAACGTTCTGGTGTAGTGGTGCTCAACTCAACCTCAAATATTTTCTGAGAGTCAGTGCTTCTGTCATTGAAGGTTAGTGTATTTGTAATGGTTTTTCCTGGGGCATACGTCACAGAGAATGTGGATGTGAGTGATGAATCACTGCGGCTGAATGAACAACCCGCTGAAACACTTTGGTCTGGCGCTTCAAGTGTAAGAGTGACTTCATGTCCAACTTCTGTCTCGGCAGTGTTATTTTGGTAGTCAAGTCTGACAGCAAATCGTTTGCCCTCCTGTCCTCCTGGTGTGAATGTGGCAGCTGATTCAAATGTAACAACCTTTCCGCGGAATTTGGCTGAACTAAGCAATTCAAATTTGTTTTCTGGGGTTGCAAAACTTATAGCCAATTCACCGTGCTTTTTGTCGACGCTGGTCTTGTTACGAAAGTTGGTGGTGAAAACGAAACGGTTCTGAAGAACTGACAGAGTTGAGATAAAGTTGAACAAACTGTCTTTCTTATATTCAAGTTCTGATACCCAACTGACATCCTTCAATGACTTCAATGGAGGAATCATGCAAGTTAACGACAGCTCCTTTTTCAGTTTTTGACTATCGCTCATGTCTTCTAATTCCAACTTCAGAAAAACAATTCTGTCAGTATTCTTCATTGTGGTTAGTTCTGTATCAAATTCTCCATTGCTAAATTCAATATAGTATTCAACGGAAACCTGGGTATCTTCAGGTGTAGCGATGTTTACGGTAATGCTATGCTTTTTGTATTCGTCTTCCTCTCTTTCACTCTTTTCCCACATAATCTCCATTGTACTGGTTCTATTAGTTTCGGTTTTCAGACTGGTGGTAGCAGATATCTGGTTTTCTGAACTTTTATGCCATGTCTGAATAATGTGGCCCTCTCTCCATGGACATGCAACCTCAAATGTAAACGAGCCTCTTGGTAATTCCATTGTACCCTCATTGATTAAGTTAAGTTTGGTGTGGAATAGACTAGTAGTGGTAACGACTTCGTTAAGATCGACAACAAAATTTAATGGGCTTTCAAAGTTACGTGTCAAGCTCTGAGTTACACGGTACTCCTTCTGGAAGGATGGCAGTCGTAGAATAATTTCAAGCTCGTTTTCCAGATTGGTATCTGACTTGGTTAGGTCAAAGGTGTGCTCAACTGCGATCATTTTGTCACCCTGGCAATCAATATTACTGTAGCATAGGCGAAGGGAGCTCTCGGAATGAAGCGCATTACATTTTGAGCTGGAGTCAATTCGGAAATTAAACTGAGGATTGTGGGAAAAGCTCATACTGGTCATGAAGTCATAGCTCTTGTATTTCTGAAATCATAAAAAGTGATGTTTTAGAATACCGTAGTTTAGAAAACACTTGATAATCTTCGACATTATATTATCGAAATATGCAGTCATGCACAACACTAAAACATATTTACATCTTGCAAAACTATAAGCTTAAATACTCGTGAATTGTGAATCATATTCCCTGATATTACTCTATTAGCAGATACTGTATATAAAGATGCACAAAATGAGTTGCTATTAAAGAAAACGCTTTAGTTTAAATACAAACATGTTTTTTCATCTGAGATATACTCAAACGGTAAGCTTAGTTAAATCCTAGGTAAAGTTGATTATTATCGCATCTTACCTCGCTTGTGTTGTTGGTCAACTTCATAGCGAAATTCAGTGTTCGACTGTCCTGGTTGGTTGGTACATATTCGAGAGAAATTTCTGAGGAAACGAGGTTGCCCTTTTTCACAACTTCTCCATCAATCCTAGCATTGATATAGCGACCACCAAGATTCAAATCAGTGGTGTAGGTGAGTTTCTTCACACCATAATTTTTCTGTACATTGCCTATCGTAAGAAAAAATTTTTAATAATAACAATATAATTAGTCAAAAATATATCAATTAAAAATATATATTAGTAATATATATATATATATATACATATATATGCATATATATATATATTATATATATATATTATTAACCATTCATTATTACTATAACATTCAATTAGGCCTCCTTAAGCAGAAGTGCGCGCAACAAAAATGGTGGAAATATGTTGAAAGCTAATTTATGTGAATCCGAATAAAAGAACAATCATAGAGATGGACATCTACCTGACAATGTGATGAGGTTTTCAGAAGGTTTGTTGAAGACAAGGTCAATATCAGTACGGTTTTGTGCTTCGTATTTGGTTACACTTCCTGAGAAAAGGTAAGTTTTCGTTTCTCCGTCCTTATTAAACTCAAATTCGAAGGTAGGTAAGAACTTCATTGTCTGAGCATTAACGTCTGGTTGCATGTTCATCTTATATAAGATTTTCAGTACACGGGCCTCATCGAGGAAGAAGTGTGTTTCCATTTTCTGCATTAATTGTTGCTTGACAAAGTCGGCTTCAGAAGTAAAGAAATATATATAAAATAAGATAAGATAACTTTTATCGTCCAACATTGCACTGGACATTTAATCTCTCTTTGACAATATGAAACACCTAAAATTCACATAAAAACACAGTACAATAAATATTTATATAACATTTATTTTTGTCTAAAATAGTAATGTTTAAGAATTTAAAAAAATTAAGGTTTTGGAAAAATCAGTGTATTAAGAACAGTGGTAGTGTTAGTGTCTTGTAAAACAAGGTGAAGGGAGACAGAGAAGAAGAAAATTATAGGCGGGAGAGTCAAACACAATTTTAGGCGAATTTTTACAATAGCTAAATTGAGGTCCACTACCGGCTGGGGTCATGGAAAGCCCATGGCAATTCGAGAGGCAAAGACTCATTGATTCTAACACTGTACTGTAATTATACACTTTAAAGTTAAAAATATAAAAGTGTATAATTACTGTTCAAATTGTTAAATATAGCAACAATGTTAAAGTAATATCCCATTTAAAATAATTAAATAGAATGTTAATCAATTAAATATCATTACATTATTAAAAGTTTTCAGGATTTAGAGGGTCGGCCAATTCGCATGCTCCCGGACCCCCTATGATAGTGCTGTCTCGATCAGGCCCATTTTAGCACCCCCCCCCCCCCACCCATTTTGGACATCTTTGGTTTCGCCATTGACAATTAAGTACAAGCAGTTGCTATTCGAATTAATAGATAATATTTGTTTGATATGCCTAACATTAACGTGTGTGACAAACATCACCACAACAATTATTATTATTATTATTATTTTTACATAGTTATAAAATAAATTTACCTCTGATGGATGCCGTTTTAGTTGGAGTTACCATATCAATAGTGAGGTTCTGTTCACCTCGATCAAATTTCATGTCGACGGAGTATGCACGCCGTAAAATCCCAAGGAAGTACCTCAGTTATGTCTCACAGTTCAGCTGGTAAAACAACCGACTTTTGTGTTTTAGTGGCACAATGGATTTTTACAGGATGAAGGAATTAGTACATATATCACAAAATTTTAATAAACCAGATTTACAGCTGTGACCCATTCCAGTGTGTGCTAGAAGGACTTCTAATATTTAGAACCTCCTTAAACAAATAGTGTGTAGCTTTATAAAGTAATTCTCATTACGAGGAAGTAGAAATGTTTTAGGGTCTTGAACATCATAAGTAGAAACAATTACTATCTTGGTATCTTCCAATTTTTGTAATTGAAGCAGCCTATTTTCATCAAAGGATTAACATTGCTATAGTTTTTCGCCACTGTTATCTTTCGTATATTTTAATACTTTATAAGTTGCAAACAATATTTGTATAATACTTTATAAATGAAGAAAGGCGCAAAAAGAGAAGTAGTGGTTTACTGTACCTGCTGTTTTTCATATGATGCTTCCATGGTGTACTTAGTAAGGGACACATCTCGTTTCTCCAAATATAGTTCGATGTCAAGATTTCCAGACAATGGGAAACGTGGACTGTTTGGCTGTGGGTTAAAAAAAAATGAAATCATAAGGATGGAAATAAACTAAATTCTTGTTAGTCTTTAAATACTAACAGAAATTTTAATTTGTGTTGTACATTTCCTGTTTCTTTGTAAAGCTAATAAAATATTTTATTAGCCTACCGTATTATTGCAGAGCCAACATTAACAGACATTGAATAATGATAAGCAATTAGTATAGTTGTTTATTTTACACTAGTGAAAAATATTATATGGTGGATAAACTAATGCATCAAAATCTTTTGAGGGTTTGCAATTTTTCATTAGTGCACAGTTTGGGATAGGAAAGATTGGAAATTACAGTCCAATTCATATGCTACCCTTAAACAGCCGTAAATTGGTGTTTTTTAGCACTGAAAGGCATGTCATTTACGTCTGAAAAAAAGTCAGAAAAAAAGTAGACCTATTTACCTTCATGATAGTACTTGGGAAACTGGCCTCACCACA
Organism: Anneissia japonica; assembly: GCF_011630105.1. Classification (NCBI taxonomy): domain Eukaryota; kingdom Metazoa; phylum Echinodermata; class Crinoidea; order Comatulida; family Comatulidae; genus Anneissia; species Anneissia japonica. The sequence continues at coordinate 1,620,999 of NW_022756106.1, forward strand.
AAGAGCGACACCGAAATACTGTTCAACTTTAGCACCAGTGCACATGTCCAAACTCATTTGGGTATCTGGGCTTCCTTGAATTTCCATCATCTCATCCATGCGGATCAAATACAGATTAGATCTAAAGATTTTACAAAGGACGTAAGACTTGATATAAATTAACGTTCGATTTAGATGAGTATATGTTTGTAGATGCGAGGTGTATGAGGGTATGTAAGGGACGCGGATAAAAAAAATTGACATTATTTGAGTTAAACATGTAAACTAACTCACTTTACATCAGCAATGTTTAGTCGTTTGTCCGGTACGTTCAGATTCAAGTTGAATACCTTGCCATTGGTCAACACAACACTGCCCTCAAGTGACGTGGAGGTGTGAGCGCGAGCAACGTGTTGTACACCTGTTCGTGCAACGAAAAAATCGACTTCCATAACTGTGCTCACTTCAATGGCCGCGCTAAACATAAAAGATATAAAAAAATGTAATTTTTAGGTTATAACGACAACGGAAAACAACTACAATACATCTTATAATATAATAAAACATAAATATAAATACTGTATAAGTATATGATATTTTTTTTGAATTTCATTAAGGTACATAAGATTGTCAGCCGAAGTACCAATCCCTAACATAAAAGAAATATATACACTTGGGGCGAAAAAAATATATAATTAATTTAATTTTTGCATGTGCACATAATATGAACATAATGATTTGAAAGAATTAAATTTTACCTTGGCTCAACCTTTCCGGTAATATCTAAACTGCGCGGTCTCACCATTATTTGCCGGACATCCATTTTGCCTGATGCCTTCATTTGAAGTGAGGCACTGCCGTTGACAGAGATCTTGATTGGAAGGCCAGCACACGATGGTACCTCACTGGATACCTCCATCAACATCATATTCTTACTGTATTCAATGGTTTTCTCCTTTGCCAGCTCCATTGTAAGTTTCATAAGGTGCTGTAAAATAAAAACAAAACAATTTTAACTCTTTCAAACAGTGTTTTTTCTGTGTTGTTTAAACAGGCCTGGAAGCCAATTAACATGTTGTGATAAAGGAAGAAATAGAGAACAACGTCAGAGCTTAGACAACAGGGAGAATTCGCAACCTTACAAAAACAATGACGAATACGAATACGTCATCTTAATATCGTCATTTGTGCCTAAAAATGAGATATGAAAACATGATTTGAGTAAGTTGAACATGTTGCAGTTACCTGAAGAATATTTGTCGATCCACTCTCTGGTGTCCACTCGCTAAGTTTACTCAAGTCGGCGAATCCAAGTTCGTTACCAAACACCTTGAAGTAAACAGATCCCTGAAGCATATCTTCGGCTTGTATATCGAACTGAAACATAAAAAAAAAGATTTTAAATTAAGCTCGGTCTAGACTTTTCTTTGACACAAAACCGTTGTATGCCCATATACAGTCATGATGTGCCTATGCTAGTCACATGTTTTTGTGACTAGCATAGGCTTAGGATTAACAGACGGACTACTTAAGAAATACTTAACGTTATAATATCATTCGGGAAGGTTGTTAGTTGTGGTTAGGTATGTCAGAAATTGACGTTTACACTTTAAATTTGCAGCAACGTAATAAAAATTACGTTGAAATGAAGATTATGTTATAAAATTTGTATTTGGTTGTACAAAAAACATGTGAATACAAAGTAAAATTGTTACCTGAGTACCTGGTTTACCTACTAATCAGAAACTATTATTAATAATTTTGGCATTATGATTCTTACGTTTTCGAGCAAATTGTTCAACGTGCTATCCCTGATGTTGGCACGTCTTTGGCGTCTCGGTCGGCTCTGGATAAGATCCATCAGACCGTTGTCTTGGAAAAACCCATTAGGTCCAACCAATGATTCAAGCAAGTACTGAATGCCTTCAACACGACCGCCAACCTCCAAAAGATCGATAGAGAAACCAAAGAGGTCAAGCTTGGAATCTATCGAAACTTGACGAGGGACGAAGGATTTGGGTGAGAAGATAACATCACTTTCAATGGTAGCACCCAAGCCGGTGGTATCTAGAAATAAGTTTCAACAAATCGATCAGTATTTAAAAGACCGCCAAGTGTATACTTACAGTAAATTAGATAACGCAAACAAGTCATACAAATAGAAATAAGTTAACATTAGGTTTAGTTTAACATTAAACATCTAATTTCACCAACCATTGAAATAAGAAATTTCCATATTGCGGGAGAATTTCCTTGGATCCATTGGAAATTCCTGGAGGAGACCGCTTTCCTGTACAATTGCACGGTGTTCTTGCTTCAGGGGATCTGAACTCTCATTCAAATTCTTCATGAAACTCCACACATAAGAGCCAACTAAAAGAAAATGTATGCGTTTTAAAGTTCATTAAACATAGGCTGTCATTAATTTATAGAAAGTGGGTATTGAATTCACTATAACACTGTAAGAGGCGGTTAAACATGTTTGCCACATTGTAATTATACGGCATTGGCACTGTGTTCTAAACAGTATGAAACTAGCCGAGATAGCGTGAAATTGAGGTTGCGATTCCAGAGACCGCTTTTTCATACAACTATAATAAGGACCTTTCGTTGATGAACTATGTTTGTTACGATTCATAACATCATATTCCTATATATTTGAGCAATGTAGTATTATCTATTTGATTAATACATAATTTGGGTTCTCAGTGCTTACAATAATATAAAATTCTGTTATTTTTTTCAAAACAAATATAATAATGTACCTTGATCAGAAGTCTCTGTAGCCATTTGTCTTTTAATCTTGTCCATCATGTCGGTATCCAAACATTTCATGGCGCCACGGAATGCTTCGATTCTAATCTCGCTGTCTTCTCTCTCATCTTTAAACAAGGAGAGCATGTTGTCGCGCTAATAAACGGAAATAAACAAGATGACTTCCACGATTATTAACAGCTCTAGTATTTTATACTGTATATACATTATATATAGGCCTATATGTATAATATGTATGTGTGTATGTGTGTG